>NW_010291926.1:30819-62752 GCF_000700745.2 Antrostomus carolinensis
GCTGTGGCAGGGGGGTTTGACTGGATGATCACCTGAGGTCCCTTCCAACCCCACCATTCTGTGATTCTGTGACTCCAGCTCAGCTGGTGTGACCCTAACCTGCTCAGTGTAGCTCTCTATTAAATATTATGCTAAAGCATGGAATGTCCCTTCAGCCCAAACCCACCAGCTCTGCACATCCCTTCTCATCTCTGCTAACACTATGGACAACTTCACACCTACCATCACCTCCTCACCATTTCCTTTTCCACAACACATTCAGACCCACGGGGAAAAGCCCAACACAATTTTTCACAACTTATATTCCTGTTTGTCTCCCACTCGCTCACCAGCCACACAGACAGGACAATGCAGCTGGAGTAACCTGCCCCCAGCCATGCTGCTGCCACAACTCCGCTCTCTTTAGGCATCATCCAATTTTTCCCTTATAAACAGTGTGTCTGTAGTCTCTGCCCGTGGTCTGGCATGGGACTGCTAGTACAGCAATATGTAAAATAAAAAATGAAGTGCTTAGGTCCAGGATCTTATAAAAAACCGAGGTGTCTAGAGGAGCGAAACCTCCTACAGCTGTTGGGGCTGTAAAATATCAGGATTGCAGCTCAGTCTTCTCCATACAGCCTTTTCCTTCATCTCCAGCCTGGCCTTTCCACACACGACACCAGAAATCCCCCGTTGCTGGCAGCTTTGAGTTAAAGGATATTTTCTGGGGCTCTCATTGAAGTAGACTTTGCATGTGAGAGTGTAGGAGCACTGCTGCCGTGATTTAATTACATTATTCTGCAGCCCTGCTGTCCCCGAGAGTTTAAAGAGAAACAGCACAAACCTTTCACGTGTCCCACTGCCCTTTAGTAGATTTAAAGTCTTTGCAGTTTGAGTGGGTTTAGAATTTATTTGAAAGCCTTCTTATACTGGTACAATTTATCCACAGAGATCAGCAGTTTACATCGTATTGATTAATGTGGTTATTGATTTATTCTGTGATTGTACTGGCCGGGTATATACAGTACAGCAAAGTGCTATTTTCCAGGAGTGATTGACTTCTTTTTTTATTGACTAAAATGAGCTGATAAAAATCATCCACTGCCTGAGCTAGAAGTACTTTTTTGTATTCCTGCTTCTGGCAGAGAAAAGTAGGAGACAAATACTGATGCAGAGCAGAGGAAAGAAGTTACAAGGTTTAACCTCTACGATATTACCCTGCTTGGGTTAAATCCAGCCCACAATCTGAGTGAGGTAACAAGATGGAAGGCTGGGATGGTAAAAAGACAGGCAGGTATTTGAATTTTGAAGAAGATTAAACCACTGCTCATTCTGCTAACTTTAACTGGTCACAGAACATCGGCTTCAGCTGTTCTCCCAGTAAAGAGTTCTCTCAGGCCACTCTGGCTAAAGGAAGTCCACCTTCCAATGAGTACCTGGGTCTGGCGGGCCGGCCAGCCAACCCCAGCCACTCACCCACTGCCCCCCCAGGGAACAGGGGAGAGAACTGGGGGACAAGGGTAAGGAGATTTGTAGGGTGAGAGAAGAATAATTTAATAATAGAAATAAAATAAAACTTAAAATAATCATTATATTAATATAATAATAGTAATAAAATATGGAAATTAGTGACCCCCAGTGCCATTGCTCACCACCCACCAACCAAGCCCGGCCCGTTCCCAGATCGTGATCCCGCAGGAGCCACAATCCCGACCCGAAACCGCAACCCTGGGAGAGTCAGAGCCCGAGCCAAAGCCAGAGAGAGCAAGAGAGGAAGAGCCCCTCATGGATCTCCTGCCCATGGGGGACAGGAGATGGAACAGCCCCTTGGCAGAGCCCAATGCCCATGGAGCTGATCCATTGCAATATTTCTCACCCCCTGAGATCTTGTGCTTGTAGACGGACAAACACAAAGTCCTTCAACTTCCAGAGACAAATTAAAACATCAGTCTGTTATCAGTGTTTCTCTTCTAACAAGTCCCAGCTAAAACCAAACTCCAGCACTGTTCTAGCTACTAAAAAGGAACCAACTCTGTCCTGGCTTAAAACCAGGACACTGAGTCATGACGCCAGATCCACCCCACCACCCATGCGAAGTACTGTGGCTTCCTGCAAATTTTGTGTTTCATTAGGAGCTTGGAAAATTGAATTAACTTCAAAGACAAATATTCTCATGGGTAAATTGTTTCTATTTTAAGGCTCTCTGTGTATCCAGCCTTCAAATCCATCCTACAGAATTTAAAAAAACCCAAACAAACAAACAAAGAAACTTATGAAAATTATACATCAATTACTATTATTTTTTTTCTCCCTCCACTGAGGATTTAAAGCTTCTTTTATGATGACAGATTTCAAATGGAATTAACACTCCTGTAGAATCTTAAAATGCTCACAGGAGCCGTAACAGAGAAGGGGGGAAAAAAGGCCCAGATGAGGAAAAATGGAAACAAATAAGAAAAGACAAAAAGAAAACTTTGCCTCAAACTCTGCAGTGAAAGACACAGCATGAGTTTCCACGGTCCCTCTCCCCCAACACCAGCCACCAAGGACTGTTGAAGTTGATTTTAAATGAGCCCTCAAAGCCAGAAGCCACTTCAAATAACGGTATGTGATAAAGTGAAATTACAGCAAACACACAGAAACATCAGTGGACCAGATCAAGTGGTAAAGCTCTAGGAAAAGAGAAAGAGTGAGGTGGGCAGCTGCAGAAAAGTTCTGCTCTAGCTGCCAGTTTTTCTTGCTTGTTTTATAAAAAATTAAAAAAAAGAAAAAAAAAAAGAAAAAAGAGAATAAAATAAAATGGGAAAGCAATGATCAGCTCTGAGCATCCAGAAATTTGGCAGTTCAATCATTATTTGATTTTACGAGGTTTTCTGAAGAAACACCATTTTACGGAGTGGGGTTTCATAACAAGGCTTTTGCTTACTGCAGGTCAGGAGAGGGGCAGAGGAACATGAGGGTCGTGGTCCCATTAAGGGGATATTCCTCACCGCCACTTCTCTGACTCAAAGGCTTCTGTTAAAGAGGCCACTTGCCCACACAGGGCTGGAATCTGAGCTAAAATAAAAACTGTTCTTCACTTTCCCTTGCGATGACAATTGGCAGTATTTGTGCTAAAGCTGGTCAGAAAATGTTTCATGAAACAATTTTCCATCAGAAAACACTGTTTCTTCAGAGCAAAAAATTCACAGGAACATGCTGATTTTGGATATTTCCAGGAGTTATATTTTCCAGTAACTCAGAATTAAATTGAGTATTTCTTTTTAATGTTTCTGATTCTATGAATTTTTTTTTTTCCTTCTGCTGCATGCACTGTTTTTCTTCAAATAAACATTTTACTTAACAGTTTCATTAGACTTCTGTATCTGGTCAACCACATCTGCTCTCATTCCAGCTTATACAGATGTGCACAAGCACAGACACGCACTATTTACATCAGAAAATAATAACATTTCTCTAACGTTACTGCAAGTACAGAAGACATTCTAGTGTTTTCAAAAGTAATAGTTCAGAATAAATTTTTGAATGATTCCAGTTTTCATTCTCATTTACAGTAATAAGAAATTTCAGAATTGTCTAGAGGACTAAATATTTTTACTCTTATTTCATGTAATCTGTTCTGCATGAGGTTTACAAGACACCATTACTGTATTTATTTATATATATGTTATTTGTGTATGTGCCTTATCTAGTGAAATATGTAAAGTTTTTTTGCAGGCAAATCCTCCTAATCAGATTTTTCTAGATTTTTGTTCACCAGAGCTGATTAAGCCAAGAGACCAGCAAAATGCTCTCGGTGTCATTCCCCAGTTGTTCTTGGTCCCTGTGGGAGCTTCAGGCTGAGACTCATCCCCTTGGAGTTTCAGGAGGGGACAAGCACCAGCCCTGCTCCAAAACACCATTTGTTCTGTGAGCAGCATTTTGGCTGCTTACCCTGAATTTTTGTTTCTACAAGACAAGTGTTGAGTGGAAATAATTTTAAATTAGAAAATGAAATTACCAAAACACAGTTAGAAAAATATCCACAAATATCTCATTTTTTTTCTTTTTTTTTTTTAAAAAAAAAGTTCTACAGAGATTAATGTATGAGAAGCAGCAAATAATTCAAGCTTTACTTTGCAGATGATCTCTCAGGCCTAACAGAGTATGTGCACAGTCAATAGTTTGCAAATGTTTTGATTAATAAATCTTTATAGAGCCCACTGCATCTTTGTAGGTTTCAATTGCTGCCTGTGCTGTTCGGCAGGCACACTGATTTTCCCTGCATGGTTTCCTGACTCAGGCTCATTAGCCCAAAGTAAAAGAAACAACAAAAAAAATGCTGGTAAACACAAAACCTTTTATTTTCATCACAGAAACGCCTTGAGATATAAAATGTTTGGAGGTGGCTATAATCTCCACAGCAGAAGGTGCCACCACCATCCTGGGCTGCTGCCGTCCTCTCAAATGCACGAGCTGGTGCCCAGCACCACTTCCATCCCCTCTCACCATATTTACAAAATACAAACCAAAACCCAACAGTTCTCCATCACCACCCTCTGTTAAGGTTCTCCACAGCAGAAGGTACCACCACCATCCCGGGCTGCTGCCGTCCTCTCAAATGCACAAGCTGGTGCCCATCCATCCCCCTTCACCATATTTACAAAATACAAACCAAAAACCAACAGTTCTCCATCACCACCCTCTGTTAAGGGTCTAGCTCTGGGGAGGAGGACAGCCCTGGAGCATCCACAGGGAGAGAAGAGATTTCTCCGCAAGTTTGCACATCAAAGATGTTCATCTCTAACACTGGAGAACAAGTTTGTTCCTGCTTTGCTATTTGCTTTGACTTTTGTTTAATGCCACAAGTGATTCACTTCCCGTTTGTAAGGGCTTTCAAATAACCTTCAAGCATGAAGGGCCCGGCGGAGGCACGGATGGGCTGAGCTCACCATGGGCTTGGAGTGAGGAACTGGGTTACCAACTCCACCTCCTCCAACAGGTTTACTCAGGGCCAACACCACCCCACTGAGCTCGGACACTTTTGGTGAATGCAGTCATCAGAGCTACGGTTAGATCATCAAATCATAGAACATTGTGAGTTAGAAGGGACCCACAAGGATCATGGAGTCCAACTCCTGTCCCTGCACAGGACAAGCCCAACATTCACACCATGTCCCTGAGGACCTTGGCCAAATGCTGCTGGAATCTTGTCAGGCTTGGTGCCATGAGCACCTCCCTGGGGAGCCTGTTCCAGTGCTCCACCACCCTCTGCCTGAAGAACACCATTATATTCTGGCTACTGCTGGAAAAATTCCTTCGTTAATAAACTTGGTGTGAGTGAGTCAAGGGAGAGTGAAAATCTTGTGGGATGTTTCTGTCGGGGAAAGAAACCAAGCAGTGTGTTTCTTCAGCAACACCCTATCAGTTAAGAAAATATATATATATATAAAAAGCAGTGCTGGTTTCTGACACACAACAGGATCAAACAGTTGAAACCGCTTTTTCTCACAGCTCCATCTGTACCTCCCATTGCCTCTCATCCTCCCCACTTTCTTTCTTCATCATCTTTTCAACTCTCTTATGCACTCCTCTGAACTGCTTCTCTTGGCACTTCTGCAGACATACATATAGATCCGTACGAGCCCTCAATCTACAACCACAGAAACTTTTCATGTGGGACATGGTGGTGCCAACAGCTCTTGAGCAGAGGTGTTTTCATCGACCAGTGTTGGGTTTTCTCTGTTGATCCCAACTGTTTCCATTTTTTGTGACTAAAAGGACTTGGCAACTTCTTTCACCTCTTCAGACTGAAGTTTGGACATCACATCCAGTGACTTGTCTAAGGTTTTATCTTAATCTGACTCTTGGTTATACAAATACCATAGGCACCATAAATCCATTTAATGCATCCCCAAAAGAATGAACTACACTTAAGCTACAGTGATACTGCAAAAGGTGTCATTTTTTTATAAAGAGGACACCAGAAAAGCACTCAAGTGGCAGATAGAAAGCTCAATATCATTTTTTAACAGTAATGCAGTATATTAATGAGAAAAAGTTGGACCCCAGCATTATAACTCTTCCAGTAGATAATATCATTTTATGCATTTCACATTTTTACTAATTTTGTATTAGGTATACTAGGACCATTAATTCAGATTTAGTCTCCAGTTGAATAAGCCAGATTGCTTAAGAAAATAAACGTCCCTATTAGTTTTTATAATGTTGAAATTAATTTACAGTTCCAGATTGTGAAAACTAAAATTGAGAATTAAAACTGTATTTGCTACATGAGATTTCCTAGAGATTAGCGTTCACAAGGCTGTAAAAATATTAACTGCTTTAAATAATGCTTGCAATATTTCTAGGGTTATAAAGCACCTTCCCTCAGCTCATTTTAATTTATTTAGTATCTACCTCTTTAAGCTTTCCCTTTTAGCATATTCACACCACTGGAAGATTAAACCCAGATTACGGCACTAAGGGAAATGTTATTTACAACAACAGCGTGTAATACAATCTATATGTTTGCGGGCTTTGAAAAGCATGGAAATACAAATTTTAATGATGTCTTTAAGGGCTCTCAGGTTGCCTTTGTGCTACAAAAAGTCAAAGTTGAGTAGAATTTGTGAAGCAGAATGGCATCAAGTCAACAGCAGAGTAGATAAAACCTTTATAGGAAAAACAGAACTCAATAAAAACACAGAAAGAGGCGATGTTGTCTCTGGATTAATCTCTGAGAATCACAAGAAGCACAGAAGAGAGTAATCAGGGAGCTGGAGTCTTCAAATAAAGCCAGTAGACACCATAAGATCCTTCATCTTTCTCTCTTAGTTGTTTCAATCTCCTCTGAAAATCCCTGCACCCCTGAGTGTCCTCATCTCTGCCACGCTCCTCCACCACCCCACACAACGAGCATCAACACCTTCACTGAACAAACCTGGCTATTTCAACCTGAATGTATTAAAAAAACCCCACAATTGCTACCCAAAAGGAGCAATAATTTTAATGTTTATGGACGTGGGGTTTTCAGAGCCATCAGCAGGTCCCCAAGCCCTCCATCCTGCCTGTCAGAAACACACTTCTTGAAATAAATGAAAGGCTGAGAGACTTGCACAACTGGTTGATACAAGGAGCTGAAGTTTAAAGAAAACCACCAAATTTCATAAGTAAATTGGGCGAGCTGGACATGGTGTCATTGTAGGATTATGTTCTCAGTTGATAACATCTGCTCTAATAAGTCCCTTGTAAAAAGAGAAAAATAGGGTTTAAATTTAAATCCATAGACGGAACAAGAAGTAGAGTAGCAGGTTCACATCTAGCAAGGTGCAATATTTCTTGAGAAGTTTTTGGCAAATTCTTGCCTGGTTTTGATATTTACTGATGTAATGACATATCTACTTAATTGTATCTGTCTGCAGAAAGTTCAGAACTGAAGAGCCGAGTAGCAGCTGCTCTAACCTTTCGCTGGATTCTTTAAACTTTAATTTTGATTTGAGTGGCATAGATGCAGTAATTGGAAGGTTATTTTGTCAAGGAAAACTGCTGCAAAAAGCTTCTCAAGTACTGTTAGGACCATGTGTGATAGTAAATCATTTTGCAGATCTCCTACAACAACAATTTAATTTATTTTATTTTTTAAAAGTTTGTCGCTTGGCCATCTTTCCATATAAACATCACTTCCTGGAGAAGAAATCAAGTTCCCAAAGACTTTTACTTTGCTTATATTAATACTATTTTTTTATTATCTCAAATCAGAGGGGTTTGTATAAGGGATTTTAGGACGATAACATCTCAAGCTGAGATTTCACCAGCCGAGTTCATATTTTGAAACTACAGAAATAACACTGCCTCAAGTTTTCATTTAAAAAAAAAGAAAGAAAAAGAAAATATACTGTTCTTAATTCTGAAGACTAGAACCCAAATGCCTGAGTGTCACTTTATGAAAATTGCCCTTACATCATGAGTGAGTCTCCAGTGTTCCACGGCTGTGCCTTTGCAATAATGGTTTTAAATGGAAACATTTATTTTTCCCCAGTTTTTAGTAGCTACAGAAGAAGCAGGGGGCTAATTACCAATACTGAGCTGCAAGGGTCAGATCGAGAGGAAAAAAATGAAACTAAATGTTTCAGAAAATAGGTGAAGGATCCTGCTGTGGCAAATTTGGATGATTTAGCCTAGTGCTGTGGGGTTTTTTTCCCTGTAATCTATAAGTTACAGCACAGTCGGTGCTTTTAGAGTATCGAGCTGGAACTAGCAACTGCACGTAAAGAGACACAATCAGAACTGGACAAAAAAACATTACAAAAAGATTGAAGGGTTATTTTCCTGTTAAAAACAACACATATTTAAATTTTAAAATATATAAAATCTGAAGCTGAGAATACAGCTATACATTCACAATAGAAATACACTTCAGCTATCCAGCAGCAGTGATACACCTTCAATTCCTATGGCTCTTTTATTGCAGGTAGGATGTCTGCTGAAAGGGAATTATCCAAAATAGGTCATTGACAGAGGAAAGGACTGAGTTTTAAATTATTTTCTTAGTAAGTTATGCTTTCATATCATCCTAAGATCCTGGCAGGGGAAACTAGATGGGATTTTTACATGTCTTTTTGAAGATGGCCTCATTGTCACATTATTGTCTGGTACAAAGGGCAAAAAGAAAAAAAAAAAAAAAAAATCCCAAATTTTTTAGGGAGTCAGAAGAATGAGTTCTTGGCCTCAAAAAACATAGGAATAAAATAAATGAAAAGCATTGTGGGTCTGGTTGAGCTGCCTTACGAGTCCAACCATACATACCCAATGTTGCTCCCCAGGTGCTGTGCCCTGGTCTGCCATCCCTCACACCACCGGCTCTGCATCTGGTGGGGAGGTGCCTCCTCTAGATCTGAACAGAAAATCCTGAATTCCCTGATTAGATCAATTTTGACAGAGCCTAGAGCAGTAGTAGAAGATGAGCACAGTCATTGCAGGACATCCAAAGGCCTGGTTACCCTCTTCGTGTTACTCAGCCCTGTAGGACCACAGGAGCAGATGCCACTTGGCTCCAACTCTCAACTGGAAGCCCTCAGCCTGCCAAGCTGAAGACACTGGCACACAGAAGCTTGCCAGAAATGTGTGGATATTGCTTTAGTTTTGCCATTTAGCAGAAAGCTTTAGAATCCTTCCAGGCTCAAAAATTAAATGGTTAAGACCACGCAGGAGCACCCTCCTTCCTCCTTGCCAGGGAATTGTGCTTTGCCATGGGTGTCATAGCAAGATCTGTTTAATCAGATACCAGCAAGCAACGGGCAATTACCAAGCATAGCATTGGTGGCATAAATGAGATTAAACACCCACTTACATCAGTGAATTTAAAGCAAATGGAGAAGTGGTGGAAATCAGTCCTCAGGGCATCCTGGAATCTGGGTTATTTTTTGTTTTTCCTTTTGCTTTTCCAGAAAATACTGAGTAAAAGGTCCCCTTCATTACGATCGGTTTGAGTGTAGCATCTCACTGCAGTCATAGAAAGGCAGGCACTAAGAAGTTCTCAGAAGAAATAAAGAAGTTGAGAAAATCATTTTATTGCCTGACAGAAGGGGAGGCTGTCTTAATTTTGTTGTCACTGGGAGTCTAAATGTATAAGGACAGCTGCTGTGCTCAAGCAACAATGCAATCAGTTAATGCTTTCAGCAGGGAGACATTAGTCGCTTTTCCCTCCTGCCAGGCAGGGAGAAACAAAGTTTACCAAAAAAAACCAAAAAAAAGCAACTTTTAGACATTTTTTCCTTCCTTTTTGGTTTTTTGTTGTTGTTTTGTTTTGTTTTTTTTTTTTTTTGTTTGTTTCCCCTGTTCTCCTTTTAACAAAAGACACAGAACAGGGAATGCCTTCCAGGATCTTCCCATTACTGCATTTTGGTGTTGGTGTTCTGACATGTATGTTGGTCATGGCACATTTTCAGAGGTGACTGCAGTAAAGTCACATAATGACAACTATTAAACAGCATAAAGTATGGAACAGATAAATTGTCAACCAGAACTACTTTTGTGATTTATTGACCAAAAATAAAAAGATCAAACAGGAAAATGTTGAATAAGATCTATAATGAAGAGATGAAACCAGAAAAAGAAATTTGCCCTACATAGTGAGGAAATTAGCATAAACAAAATGAAGACATTTGCTATTTTTAAATTCCCAATTTGAATTGAAGACAGAGCAGAACAAACAAGAAACTAAAACTGCATGTAAGCTCTACGGCATGTTTCTGCCTTGGAGCTGTAATTATGAAGCTTCTTCTAAAGGAACAACCTTCAGTACCTACATATGTTTTATCTTTTAAAAGTTTTGAGGTGATAAAAAGAAGAATCAGTGGAGCCTTATCTTGGCATAACGCTCTATTTTCAGGTATTTCATGAAGAATTAGAACAAGCACAACAGGACAGGAGCAGAAAGGAAGAAGGCAAAGAGAAGAGAGAAAAGGGAAGAGATGAAACCCATTCATGTTAGGAACAACCATTAGTCCATTTCAAACTGGGGATGTAGAATTATGGAATCATTTAGGTTCAAAAAGACCCTTAATAACATCGAGTCCAACCATTAACCTAGAACTACCTAGTCCATGGACCAGCCTAAGAGAGGGATGCGCTGAGATTTTGAGGACCTCAGTTATATTTTTAGATCTGCAACAGAATTTGCTGTGCTCTTTCACAATCCACTTAGAATGAGGTTTTCAGAAGTGCAGGTTTCATACTGCCATTGGCATTGGCCCAGGCACTATCAGCACCATAGGCTGAGGGTACTCTTGGGACCATCAGAGATGTTACTTCCAATCCTTGCACTGGTTTTGCTTCCTGAGGGGCAGAAGGAACAACTGCTGACAATTCACTGCATGGAGAGTATGAAAGGGTTGGGATTTCACCTCCAAAATATCTTCATCCCCTAAGGACGAGCGAAGAACAGGGCAACATGGGAATTAGGAATGAGAGCACGTGGGAGATGAGGAAAGAGGAAACCATCTTCTTCAAATCACTGAACATTTGTGTTCCAGCTTTGCTGATGTAGGTGTTTTAATGAAGATGTGCTCATTAATGACAAAAATAGAAAATAATAAACATATGTATAAAGGATAATTAAGTTGAGAAACTGGAAGCATGGATGGAAACAAGACAGAAATGAAATTTGATTAATAACTTGGACAAAATTTTGAATAAAGAAAGAGAAGTCTACTTGTAAATCCGTAGAAAAATATGTACTTAGACAAAGAAACAGCAAAAATTAAAACTGTTAATGACTTAATATTTTTCCCTAAGAGGCAGAAACATCTAGCAGTGATTGGGTGTCCTATAGTATAGAATAATTTTGTAGAGGAAGCCTGTGTGGGGCTTGCAGAAAGGACACAACTTCTAATAAACTAAGGATGTGGCCAAAAGACCTGAGGCCACTCCTGAACTCAGATTTCAGGAAAAAAACAACCTAAAGAACTATGTTTTTCAGTCAAATTGACCAGGTAAAATTCAAATCTTTTAGTCACCAAGTCTGAAATATGAAAAGAAAATTAAAAAAAAATATATTTAATATAAAGGGGCAGGAACAATATTGCCTTAAAGGAAACAGAAGAATGTTGATTTTGTAACTTTAATGCTCTCAGGTCATCACCAGCTGAAATGAAAGAATTTTCCTTAAGTTATTGCAAGCTCCACTCTTGATCTTATTCAAGAGTATTAAATGTTGAAAGTTTAAATATTTCATATAGATGAGATTAAAAGATTGCAAGAGAAACTGAATAATCTCCACAGACTTTAGAAAGCATAGAGACCAAACCCATCCTAAAAGGAAATGAACACTAGAACTACATTGCTAATTAAATCCCTTATTTATAACATTTGTCTTAATTTCAAAGATTTATTGAAAAGGGATTTAAAGAAGATGAATTAATCTTAAGAAATGACAGACTAATCCTTTCTTTGGGAGCAGTGATTATATGAAGGTGTATTGAAAACAGCAGAGAGAATGCTAGGTGCTCTTGCTGGACAGCTACTACTGTTCAGTTTAGACATTAATCTGCAAAAGTGGATTAGCAAAGTCTGAGGGTTAGATATTTTCACAAGGGTTTTATTCAGTCTTGGGAACGACATCTACAAAGAATACACGGATGTTGTCTAGCTCAGAGAAACCACCAGGGAAAGGAGATGGAAAACAGATCTCAATTCATTTGAAAAGATTAAACACTGCCGTAAAGTAATCTAATTAATTGCATTCTTTGTTCTTCTTGGGACATCTTCAGAGCTGGCTGGTTTATTCTTCTGCTGCTTTGCTCCTGTCACCCCTGTGGAAAAGGTTCTGCTTTGCACTGGCGAGGCTCTGAAACGCAGCCACGAGTGCACCAGGGAAGGTCACTATGCAGATCAACAAAGCCAGATATAATGAGTTATTCTTTAAAACCTCTTGTTAATTAAAAGACAAAAATCTGAGCCTGGTCATGTTTTCAGACAAAACACAAAGGAAGTTTTACAGCTATTTCAATGGCAACCAGGTCAGGTTTCTGATAATATTGATCAAACATCAGATGCAAGAGGGCAAGATGGTAAGTACAAGAGTCAGAAAGACAGTAAGCAGTGAGGACACTGAGCAAAAACATGCTCTTTGGATATTGGTCTGTTGATACAATTCAGTAAACTAATTAAGGATGATCTTCATCATCATCATAATAAATTACTACATGTTTGTCAAAGGCACCTCATGCCACTGTTGCCTTTCAACAGCTTAAATCCAGAGAAGGTCTGGCTTGATCCGACAAGAGGTATGGAGGAGCACAGATCTCATGTGCAGGCTGGAGAGGATTAGATTAGAGAGGACTAAAATGAGTTGTCAAATGCTTTCATTTAAGCATTCTGGAGAGGATTATTGAGTCATTGAGCCCTAAATATGTTGGGGGGAAAAAAAAATGGAGCTAGATGAAGACACAAATAAAATTACAAGACTGTCTTAAAAGAGAACTTGAGTTTATAGATAATATAATAACACAGGATATTTTTATGAGAATCAGGAAAATGTCAAAAAAAGAAAATTAACTATGACCAAGCAGAAAATATAGTCGCTTACTGTGAACAGCAGATATTAGATCTGAAGGAAAAATAATCTATACAATTCTCTTTTCTCCTGAATAAAGCTGACACACCATTTTGTCTGATAATCTGCTTTCCCATGATGCAACTGTATTCTAAATTAGATAATATAATCACTTCATGCTGTTTGAAATTATTGTGCTGTATTACTGTGAACAGTTCAGGAGGTGCTACAGATCAGGGAAGTGTAAGCATGTCAATGGTAAATGAAAATCTACCAGTCTCTATTTTAACTAATAACATTTTTTTCTTATTTTTCTGAGTTCAATATAATAATTTAAGATGGTGTTCTAAGTAGAAATGACCAAAGAGACCTGTTGCAGACTGTTTATAAAGTTACTTCTTGTTGTGGCAGGTTATGTTTTTCAGTGGACAAATAAAATAAACCTTTTTCAATACAGGTGTAGCCTTTTTGCAACATTTGTTTCTAAATAAAGAGCTGAAGAGAAGCAGCAAACTCCCAGACAAAGTGCCTGTTTCAAAGGCAAAGTGATTCCTGGTGAAGGAGATTGCAGAATGCTCTTTCTGACTACTTCTGCTCCTGAAATATTATTTGGACATGAAGAAAGCAAGCTGCAAATAGAAATTATCCTCCAATTCTAGAAAATCTTCCAGAAGTTATTAAGTATTTACATCATTTTCAAAAAAGAAAAAAGCTAATAGATTACAGATGGTAATTTAATGATAAACTGGTAAGAAAATGAACAAAAGAACACTTTGCCACCATTTTTCATAAACATTTTAGTCTTGCCGAAGTTTCCTAAAGAGATTTTATTCAAATGCCTTTCCTTGAATAGCATCTTTAATAGGGAGTTGATGATGTTTAAGAGGTTTAACCATTATATTCTGCATTTATATTGCTTTACAATTCTATTTGTGTTATCTACATCCAGGTCCAGTTCTGAAATGAAGCAAAGGCAATACACCGTTGATTTCAGCAGGTGATAGAACAAGTCTTCATCCCTTCAGAGCTGATTTAATTTCTTGGCAATTTCCATCTCAGTTCCTCTGTCTATACAAAACAAGATGACTTTTTCTTCTTTCAAATAAGAACTTAAAGAATACACAAATGAGAAGATTTGCCAACTTAGGCTTCTCTTCTCTGAGGTTCTTTGAAATTATTTCCCTTGAACTTCCATCTTTAAGAAAGCAGATGACTTTAAACAACCCTTAGAACTCCACAGAAGCATCTGTAAAAATGTTTTCTCCCAGGCAATCAAAGGCTGGGAGACTTTTGTTTCTCAAATCTTATGATAAATAAAGAACTCTGACTTAAAATGTATATATATATAAACATGAGAATCATGTTAAACTCTTGTCAACTTGCAGAAAGTCACACTTGACTTACAGCATGGAAAGACTTTCAGGGCATACTTCAAAGCCTGTTTATTTTCCCAGACTTACCAGAAAACAGGTTTCTGAGGAGAGATGTTGCGTAGAGCTGAGCAGCATTTTACAGGGGTGGTTTGAGTGTTGAAGGCTACAATCTTCTGAGATGTTGATATTCTGCTGACATCCACAGCCATGATAACGGGCAATTGTCCCAAGGAAGTAAATGGATCATCCACTGATGTGTTAAGATATCAGTCAGCCTTAAAGCAGAAGCTAGATCTTGGTCTTGAAGTGAAAATATTTTGGGGATTCACACCCTCAGTTAGTGTTCACTGACATTGCTAAAGAGTTGACCTCAAAATATGTTTAAATAAGGGATTCTGGCAAAGAATTTGAGGGGTTCTACATCACATCACATCATTTGAGAAAATTAGCAGGTAGAGAATAAGTAGTTTAGAATTCCTAAACCAGCATCAGTCGGATCCCTCAAGGGGACACTTGGAAGGACTCTGCACTATCTCCATAGGTGAATTCAAATTACTTGTAGTTTTATGTTGATTTGTTTATCCCTCACCCTTGGTAAGAATCCTTGCCCTGTATTAAAAACTAGATGAATGCTACTTAAAGTTTAGCTTTATTGATTTGCATTTTATATGAGAGAGTAAATTAAATTTATGCTAATATGATACATATATTCTTCCCTGAACCATTGAAGGGGAGGTGGGGCTACACAGTGCAATAGTTTAAATAATTATGGCTGTCACTCACAATTAGTCAAACTGTTGTGCTGATCAAAGTTCTTAAAATCTTGGATATCTGATCCTCAGAGTTCCCCAGGAGCAGCTTGGACTATCAGAAGCAGCTAAAAGTAGAATCTTTTTGTTTTAAATGGTTTTGACAGGTTTACTTTATTTTCACACTTTCCAAAAAAGGTGCAGCATGGAACTAGAAATGATAGAATATTGCTTTCATTTCATGCTCCTATAAATAAGATCTCATAAAATCATATTATTAATATCCAGAAAACCTTTGGGAAATAATTACACTTCCTCTTTGAGCACAAAGACCTGTGAGTAAATCTGAGAAAGGTGCTGAGTACTCAGAGAAACAGATGTCCTGGAAATTGGCTAGGAAATCTGTCAGATAACTCAGCATGAGAAATCTGAACGTACCTGACCAGAAAGCTGCTCCAGCTGCTTCAGAGCCTGCCATGAAATTCTCCACTTGCACGTTTCCAGGAGGGAGCCCAGCTTTGTATCCTTCATGCAAGTCATTCCAACTAGAGGAACATCTCAGAGAAGCAAGAGGCTCCAGTGTGTCTTCTCCTCAACCCACGAACCTCTCTGCAGAGATGCTGTCAGTTCATGACACTTATGATGACAGATCTGTGATGGGAACAGGTCTCTATCAAGCACAGAGGAAAGCAGCCAACTCCTTTCACCCTGGGCACGGAACACCCAGGTGGCAATCCTGTTCTGTCATTTCCAACCTTGCCTGTACACTCTTTATGTATATATGTGCATGTATAGATATACAAAAATCAAGTGACCTAGAATGGAAAGGTTCTACATCACATTACTGGAATGGAGAGTACCTAGTTCCCTTGTTTTTTCACTCAAATTCACTCAAAAAATCAATCATTTTTGGTACGAATAAAAGAGTGTCTCTAGTATAGGTGGCATTATCTTTAAAAACATGTGGCTCTTCAAATGATGTGACAGATCCTTTGAAATGCAAAAGTAAGACCAAGTTATTAAAGCTCTTTTTTTTTCCTCACAGTATTTTTAGTCTGTGGTTACCTTTGATTTCCAGCACTGAAGTAACAATACAGGCAGAACAATAGAGGTCATAGAAAAGAACAGACAAAAAAAATCAGGTCTTAAACTGTACACAGACAGATACCCTGGTTCACAATTCATCAGTCCAAACCAGTGACCTCAAGAGAGTGACAGGCAGAGATATCTGCATCCTAATTCCTCCAACCCATTCACCGCAGGGAGGATAGGTCTTTGTGATGACAATTACTTCTGTGAATAAGACTTTCAGCTCAGCTCTCAGGCTAAACTTCTTGCATGTTAAAGGCAAGACATGGTATAGATTGCTGTAGGATTTTGTACCATTATGGTAATACATTAATTTAAGAAAATAGCAAGAAACTGGGAATGGAAATGGGACTGACTCCAGCAGAGAATTCCCAGCTCTGAAGCTCTTCCAGTCGGTGCCTCAACTCTCTCCTAAGGCTGCTCTAATGACAGTCCGGGTAGACAAAAAGCAGATTTAAGCTAATTTTAGTCTGAATCTATTCAGAGATAATGGGCTAATGTAAAAGGAAAGAATATCCTGAAATGGGTACCAGTAGATACACTTCCAACTGATGGGGAAGGCTGAACACTGGTCTGCAAAATGTTACCCTAGAAGATGCAGACCTGCTAAGAGATTTCAGAGCCTTAAAAGATATATTGAAGCCTTGGAGGAGAATGAGGAAGTAATAAGGTATCTGGGTATAATATCAGAGACTTTGTTACATTTTAACCAAGTCTCTGAACTCCACAGTGTACACATTTTGCATGTCAGCTCTCTAAATTGCATCTAAATCTTTGTTCTGTGACATTTAGCATCACACTGCTTTAGCAAAGGTTGTTGGTTTGGTTTTTTTTCTCCCCAATGCCTTTCTGACCTGTCTTTAAAGTCAGCACTCCCATCAGTCTCAGCTGACATACAGAAAATAGTGACATATTGACTTTTACAAGAGGTGACACAACATGAATAGATGAAAACTTGGCACTGGATTTTCCATATGAAAGGAAGTGTCAACAAAACAGACAAAAAGTCCCCACACTTCATCCAGTTAATGAGTCACCATTGTCCATGTACCTGCATATATTCAGTGCTCTGTGGAATACATCTCCTGAGAGAAAAGGATGAACTTTAAAACAAAATTAAAACTTTGAAACCAAAATTTCAGCTTTTATAAACATGAAAGCTCATTCTTAAAAATATGAAGGAATTGAATTAATTGATTTTTGTGCTGCTACGGAAGGGTAGAACTGAGATGAAGAGACACAACAACTTCCATTTAATTTAAGACTCAACACAAAGTTTCTTTTTAGAGTTTCAAAAAGTCATGAATTGTCCTTCTCCTCCCACCTTCTTAGGAGCATAGGATAACTGAGGCTGGATGGGATCTCCAGAGGTCTCTAGTCCAATGTTGGGCTCAAAGAAGGTCAGCTAAGAGCTCAGACAAGGTTACCCCACCCTTCCTTGCACAGCATTTTGTTCTCACAAGAAGAGTGTATTTTCTGCCCTTATAGCCTGTTATAGAGGTGCTGATGGCACCAAGCCTGACAAGATTCCAGCAGCATTTGGCCAAGGCCCTCAGGGACATGGTGTGAATGTTGGGCTTGTCCTGTGCAGGGACAGGAGTTGGACTCCATGATCCTTGTGGGTCCCTTCCAGCTCATGACATTCTATGACTGTGTCTTGAATTTGAAGCACAGAACCAAGGCATTTCTAGAAATGTTTCTTTCCCATTTTTCAGCTGCTTTCTAGTCCCATAGAGCCATCCAGTGCTGTCATACACTGAACAAATCAGTAGCAAGAACACTAATTGACTTAGGCTGATTAACAACTGACAACTGCTCAGTGGTGCACTGAACAGAAAGTCTTCGCTTGCTCCAAGATTGCAAATGCTAAAATCTCCCAGAATTGTCATTAATTAGATTTTTTTTTTTTTTTTTTTTTGCTGGCAGTTCCAATGCAGAGGTCAAAAAGTCTGCTTCTCTGCAGAGGAGGGAAATGGTAAACCACAATGAGGAACAGCTCAGCTTTACTGCACAGTTGATATCTGGCCTCTGGGGATAAAGGCTTCCTGTGGTGTTCATAGACAAATTTTCATAACAGCACACATTATTTCGACAGCTGATACTAGCTATGCACTAGTGTGCATGTTATTTCCTTTCAAGAGTTATCATGCATAGAATTATTTATTATTGTATAGAAAGGTTATAATGAAATAATGGTTGCCTCAATGCCCTAAAGCTGTAGGGTCATTTAAATGCAACTGTCAGATTAAATGAAAAGTTACATGCTCCTTATAAAACTGCAGGACTTGTTAGATTAACATTTCAGTCTTCTGAACTGAGTAAGTAGATTTGAGAAATGAATCCAATATAGAAAATAGGATGTTGAGAATGGCATAGTTGAGTATTTATGAAATGTCATTTCCCCCTTAGAAATACAGACACTTGGAGCTGAATGTTTACTTTCTTATCCCATTTCAGAGGGTGGGTTTGACACCAAGTACAGCAGAACTGCTGTAGCTCAGTGGGCTGGTGGTGGTCAGAAAACAAAGCTTTGGGGCACTTTCATACTATACCATCATTGACCTGCACCAACAGAAACTGGAGTCTGCAGTTGGGCTCAGACAAACAGCACGATTTCTATCAATAGGATTGTAAATACCCATCATACTTTATTTCCATCCCTTTCTGGAAGGAAGGTGACCAGCTGCTCCTGTGATTCACTGGTGATAAGGACTGCAGTCAGGCATGGGCAACACCAAAGGGACAGAGGGACAGTGAGGACACCTCACCTCTAAAGACCATTAGCTCTTTTTAGCTCTCCCTTCACAATGCTCTTTTATTTGCTCTTTTGTTTTCAGCACAGAGGATGAACAGGGGGAGAGCACTTGACCCCCAGAAGTAATCACTGAAATTAGATTTTTGTCATTTATCTCCCTTCCAATTTTAATGAATCGTATTAGTTAAAACTGTAAGAGAAAGGGGAAAAAAAAACCTCAACATCAACCTGTCTATTATTCTTTTGATCAGCCTGGCCCTTTAGGCTCATTGGCATGGATTCATTTCTTAGAAGATCAATAGCAAAGTGACATATTCTGAAAAGAGAGCTCTTCCCTTTGTGCAGAGCACTAGGCTGTCACAGACGAGGGGTGAGGAGTCACACTTGGCTTTGGAGTGTGTCCCACAGCACCCGTTCCACACGTATAGCTCTGCATCACAGCTTCCAGGTGGTTCCAATACAAATTTAACAGCTAAAAGAAGAATGTTAACTGTTTAATATTTGAAGATCTGTTTAATATTTTAGACAGTAAAATTATTCCCTTTGCTAAAACCAATATTGAAGCAGAATAGAAACCACCTGTCAGGATTCTCCATCAAAGCAACCATTGAAAACTGATGGGGGGAAAAAAATAATCTTGTAAGCTGCCTATCCAGCTATACTGTGGGATGTTAAGGGCACTGTGGATAAGGTACCCCTGCAAAGATGCTGGGTGTCACTGAAGTTTTCCACTAGAAGCTTAGTACATCTTCCAGTGACTAGCAAACATCCCCCCCGAGAGCACAGTCAGCTATGGGTTGTGGTTGCCTCCTGTCATACTCCTCCTCCTCCTCCCTCTCAGGCTGTTTAAATGTACTTAGTGTTGAAAGTTCCCTGTGATACCAAGTACTGAGATGAAAATAACTCCTCTGGTCTTTTCCAGTTAAATAATATCTTTGTAGGTTTTCATGGTAGAGGAATCAAGGTTAGTGCCAAAGAGCCTGTGTTTAAACGGATCTTGGGCTTGGCAAGGAGCACAGCTACATTCAGGTAGGAACCAGCAACGGGAAAACGTTTCTTACATCCTACATCTGGAACACTACACATTCTGTTCCTCCTAATTCTCTTCAATGTTATAACTTCTTTAAATTTTCAAATGACTCAAACTGAGTCTTCCTGACTTCTCTTTCAGATTTTTTTTGCAATTTCCTTTCCCGCTGAATACCTTTTTATGCTTCATGATCCCATCCCAAGGCTACAGCAACACCTTGGCAACCAACACATACCTACTGTGAATGCTTTCAAGAACCCAGCCTCTTCTAGTTACAAACCAGCCCAACTGAGCAGTATCTACAGTATTTCACACCAGAACAAGACAGTTCTTTGTGCTTTCCTCCCATCACATTCTTCTCTGGGCTTATTATAGACCTGACATTAGAGTCCATTTCATTTCTCCATTCACAATCTAGGGAAGAAATATGAATTTGAAAATGAGTATGTACAGCTTGTTCTTTGCAAACTGTTCATGTCCCTTTAATTCAGTTAGCTTCAAAATCCATGGTAATGCTTTTAAGTCTCTAAACTTATTAATTGGTGAGAAAAGTCCAAAAAACCATGAAAGAAAACTGATGTCAACTTCTTTTCCAGTAGCTTGTGACAGCCAATTCAGTTGTCGATGCGTATTTAAATGTACTGAGATTAATTCCGCTTCTGCAGTTAAATACAATTGCTTAACGCTGCTTCTTGAGCTCCACATAGGATTACAGTTATCTCTGAACACCTCAGTTTTAATTTTACTTTCTTCTTGTGGACATTTTTTTTACTGTTTCACATATTGGGAAAGATACTGCATGTTGTGAAGGTTTAAAACCTTTTTAGTCATAGATGTCTCATCATGAAAAGCAATTATATTTTCTGAAGGATTTAGTTGTCTTAGTTCCTAGTCTGAAACTACCCAGAAAACAAAAACAAAAAACATGATTCTGGAAGCTTTGAAGTACATTAGTTATTTGAAAGGAAGAACCAAAAGAGGAAGAAGATACAGAGAAGCATTGTCACATTTCCTTTTTGTTCCATGGGCTTTTGTTTGCTTGTGTCTTAATTGTAGCATTGGATAATAAATTATTTATGCTACTTTGGTTCATTTTTCCTCTTTAAGTGGGGAGGGGGAGAAAGGTTCAAAACTGGAGAACTACGAGTTGATACTCATTACTCTTCTAACAACTTGTTTGGCAAGACCTTGTGGTGCTCATGAAACGCAACACTGTCCTGCCAAACAGCACGTGAGGAAAGAGCGTGTCAAATATTTTCCAGCTTACTGTATCTTCCTCTAATGTGTCTTTCCTTGTGCACCATTTCTTGTGCACCTCTAATATATACTTGTGCACCATTCAGGTCCAGATCAGTCTCCAGATAGATGCAAAAGCAAGAATCCCCCTCACCAACATTGGACACCTTCCTGGCAGATGGAGCTTTTCTAAGTCAAGTAGAAGAGTTCTGGACACCCCTAGAAACAACACAACCCCCAGGTGGGCTGAATCACCCCAGGACTACCCAACTGTCTCTCCACACCCCTAGTTCCCACAGTGGGTGCAGTACATAGTCTGGCACCACAGCAGCCTGAAACCCTGGCAGGAACACATTGCCCAGGAGGTGATAGGGCAGATGCAGTTAAACATCCATTTGGCCAGTGGAGATCCACTGCTAATTTTAATTCAGGAAAAAAAGGTGTTGCTAGGTGTCAAAAGTTAGGAAAAAAACTGATACAGACTGAAAAAGGAGCTCATAACGACCAGCTCATAAGTTAAGTCTGGTGCTGTAATTGGATGCTTGAAGGTAGTGTCATTAAGCCTAGTCCAAAATCTTGGTAACACTAAGATATCCACAGCTTTAGTTTCTCTGGTGACCCTAGGCAGTGACTGTCAGGACCAAATCACAATTTAGCTTATAATAAAAATAAATAATTAAATAAATATTTTACTAGTTTTGTTGTGTGAGCACAAAACCACTTGAAAATGCCTGGTTGCCCCCTACCATTAGAGTTCAACAGAAATTTACTTGCAACTTTAACTTCTGTATAAATGCAAAATGGGAACAGCAGTAAATGGTTTCATGTTAACAAACAAATATATGAGACAAGATCAATTAGTCAAAATGATGTGACTCATTTGTCATTTACACAGCAGTGCAGAGCAGCTCATCCACACAAGGATTCTGTTCATCATCCAAGGATTTGGCCTTGTTCTGTTCACAGCTTTTGAAAAAATACCTTTAAAAATCAAACAACTCAACATCTATGCATCCACCAAGCCCTGTTAGAAAGAATCGAGGGTAAGGTTGTTCGCTGTCTCCGGGATGTATGTTCTTACACCTGAAATAGCTGCATTAGTCATCTTTGCATTGTCCAGATCCCTGTGAGTGAAATACCAAATTGTCCTTCAGTGATCTTCCTCTGTCTGATCTCTCTGGCACCTTTAGAAGAAAAGCAGTGAAAAAATAAAACCCAAACCCTGAAGCAGAGGGTGTACAACAATGGATATTCAGGTGTCTAACTAAACTGCATCGTCAATGTTATGATCCAGTAGAGTTTGGTCTAATTAATCCATGTCCATCAGCAAAATGTCTCTTTGGGGTGCCTTCCTAATACCTATAAATAAATATATAAAAATGCAGTACCATAATACTCTGCTTTTTTCATTTGCTCAGACGAGATATTTGTCTTAAAGTAGCAAACCTGAGATCCAGACTGTTTCAGCCTTGCTGTACCGTGTAGGTTCCTTCCAGGAGTGGTTTCATGAACTGAAATCAATGTGACAATTTTCAAAGACCTAAAAGTGGCCAAATTCATTCTGAACATTTCCTGTTCCTTCAAAAGAGACAAGCTTGCTGCTCATCTGATTCACCTCCCGACTAGCCCTTTGGTGTTATCTCCCCATGCCCTTCTGTAGATGGAACCAGTTCCTATAGCTCCTGTAACATTATTGTTATATAAACACAGAGCAGGAGCAGAAGCAAGCTGTTTCGCTTAATAAACAGATAACACAAGGCGTGATGGGTTAGTCTAAATGATATGACTCACTTGTCATTAACACAATCCTACAGAGATGCTCATCCACACAAGGGTTTTGCTCATCATCTGAATATTTATTTAATCACACAAGATCTGCTCAGCATCAAACCTGTGACCTCCCAGGCAGTGCTTTGAAACAAGGACTCGAGGTGCTTCAGCCAGCAGCACCCACACCGATATTGCTGAAAGCTGAGATTTGAACATGTACTAATGAAGCAGGGAAAGACCAAGAGCAGGAGGCTAGTCTGGTGGGTGCACAGACTCTGAAATGAGAATAAATTCATTTGTCAAGGTGTGTGGCAGCACAGCTACAGCTTTCACAGAGCACCTCGGCAAAAATTTCCCGGTTGTACTCCACATCTTGCTTGGGATTTTCTGTGGAGTAGAGAGGCAGGGGAAACCACAGGCTCACATCTGTAGTATTTATGTTGGTTTGGTTTTTGTTCTTATTCCTGAACCTGTTTTTTTCTCAATCCTGCCAAGCGTAGAGTCCAGACACATCCATTTTTACTTTCTAGTCTGTCTCCCAGGACTAGAGGGAGAACAGAAATTTCATTTTCCAAAAGTGAGAACTTCATGTGCTGGAAAATATGACCCTTTTTCAGGAAATCTTTGTGAATCCTTCAAATCCTGCAAAAACCTCGAATGCACAGAATCTCTCTGTCCATGGATTTCTGTTGCCCCAGATTATCACTCTGACAAGTCATTAAAACACAGAATGCCTTGCACAAGAACCTCAGCATCTAGGAAACCAGCCCCTCAAAGCCTGCAAGATAAACACTGTTGGTTTGGAGGCTCTCTGCTAATTGAGAGTGGAATTGCAAATGTAGTACAGGTCAATGGAAAGGGAGTTTGCTTGGAAGCCAATTCCTCCAAAGTTTTCACAGCTTTCCTAAGTAGATACCCAAATAACCACCTTTTTGTGGGACGACAGGTCTGTTTTCATCACCATCTCACTGCAGATGAAGATGTCCTGCCAATGATGAGGTGGAGGGTTTATTTTTATGAGGCTGCATGCTGTGAAGCACTGTGTGCTAATTGGGGTGGGGTGGTGTAAGAAGCATTACTCATCATTTGTGGGATATCTGTTACCTTTTCTTACATCCACATGGATTGACTATTTTTATGATACCAGCAGTCAGAAGATGAAGGCACACAAATTGCAAGGTTAAGCTTTAAAATGTATCATGATATGGCTTCCCCAATGTACATCTCAACCAAGAAGTGACTGAGCAATGCTGTAGGAACATCTTTTCAGATACCTGAAGTATGGAATCAGTTACATTCCCCTATATATATCTACAGGCCTCCTTGGAGGTCTTATTTCATTTGCACCCTGAAGCTGTTCAGTTCAAACCAAACACTTTGCTCCATGAGGTCAGTGGAGCCTCTGCCCGGAGCAGAGGTGCTTGTCCATGGCTGTGGCCAAGACCACTCCACCACGCTCAGACACTTTTGGTCAATGCAGTTGTTAGAGCTACATTTAAATCACAGAATCATAGAATGTCATGAGTTAAAAGGGACCCACAAGGATCATAGAGTCCAACTCCTGTCCCTGCACAGGACAAGCCCAGGATTCAGACCACGTGTCTGAGGGCCTTGGCCAAATGCTTCTGGAATCTTGTCAGGCTTGGTGCCATGAGCACCTCCCTGGGGAGCCTGTTCCAGTGCTCCACCACCCTCTGCCTCAAGAACCTTTTCCTCATGGCCAACCTCACCCTCCCCTGCCACATCTTCCTGCCATGAAACCCCTAAGGATGAGCTTTCCAACAGCCATCTTATACTAGGTAGGAGTTTTTAAATCTGCCCAGATGATAGCCTTTGGAAATAAAATCACAGTCTTGTTACTGTGAAGGAGTTAAGAGAAAAATCTCGCAGTGGTGTTTACAGAGAAAAGTAGGAGCGGAAAATAATTATAGACTACAGCCTGACTAAGGGTATTATATAATAAGGGAAAGACATTTCTATAGAACATCTTATTACTATTCCAATAATAAGAAAAAGAATATGATTGATAGAGAAAATTTAAAAGGCCAGAAAATGCTTTAGGAAGATGGAAAAAAAAACCCAAGTGAAAAATCAATAGACTAAAATGTCCTCTGTTCCACTTCCTTTATGCTCTGAAAACAACATGAAGAAGGTTCTCTTGCTTTGACATCTAGAGTAGATATGACAGCAAACAAGGCAGAAACTACAATACTCTTTGGGACCCACCTTGAATTACAGCATTAATAAAAAAAGGAAATAATTTGGACTATCTCCCTAGCAACACACTTGCCAACCACGCTGAGCCATTAACTGGATAATTGTTCAACCACCACAGCCTATTTTACTGGCTTTGAGACCACCAAAGGAAGAATAAGAAACCCTGCTAACAGCATCATATAGTATTAGTTTAATTAAACATAAATGCAAGGAGAAAAACATATCTGAAGCCACACACAGTAAACTGTTGGGATATGATATTTGTTGTGATTATTCCCATTCCCCTTTCAGTCGTTGATGTGTCTGGATTGGTGTTTCAGGTAAACATACTTGTCAGAGAAATTCCTGACCTTATCTAACAAAGTTTTAACCTCTTCCCTGATAACACAGAGCCATTTTCTAGGGTCAGACAATTTGTGAATAAAGAAGAAATCATCAGTCAGCAATTAGGACAGGAAAACATATTCTGGTCATTTTATATAGTGGTTAAAATAGCCTAAGGGAAAAATTTAAAAAATGAAATAAAATAAAAACAACCACCACCACACAAGTGTGGTACAAAGAAGAGAATTAGAATATTCATAGAATCACAGAATGGTTTGAGTTGGAAGGGACCTGGATCCCTGGAAGGGAACTGAATCATCCAGTTCCAACCTCCCTGCCATCAGCAGGGACACTTTCCACTAGACCAGGTTGCTCAAAGCCTCATCCAACCTGGCCTTGAACACTTCCAGGGAGGAGCAGCCACAGCTTCTCTGGGCAACTTGAATCCATTACATAAAAATATTTATATTCCTTTAATATAATCAAATTAATTTAGCCAGGTTTGAAAGAACTCTGCTGGCTGCCAAGTAATTAGTAGTTACTACTAATGATTATTTACAAGTAAACTTAGTATTTCATCCCTAAATCTGAAGGTATCCCAAGGGTATGGAGGTTCTGTAGTCCGACAAATCACCAGGCAATGCAGCCCTGCAAGTGAGACAGGCTCCAAACCCCAGAGACTGCACTCTACTACTTTTAGCTGCCAGCACTTCTCCTCCTCTAATGTACCCCTGTGCTGACAGACATATCTCTGTTAAGCTTCAGGGAACAATTTTTGGGTTCATCAGGTACAAAACCTATAAAAGGCTTGTCTCCTGGCATTACCTGGGAAAGCACCTTGTCATATTCCAGAATAATGGGGAAACTAACTTGACTTCAAGAGTTTTTAGGGAAATGTCATACGTACTGCATGGCAAAGCTTTTATTCTGACAACCTAAAATTCTGACAAATATTCTGCCATGGAACAGCAGGGGTCTAATTATTGGATATCAGGAAAAAAATTCTGTGTATTAGGACTACACCAAAAGGGCAGTCAAGCATTGGAACAGGCTGCCCAGGGAGGTGGTGGAGTCACCTTCCCTGGTGGGATTTAAAAGAAGGGTAGAGGAGGTGCTCAGGGACATGGTTTTGAGGTGGAATTGGTAGTGTTGGGTTCATGGTTGGACCTGATGATCTTAAAGGTCTTTTCCAACCACTACAATTCTTTGATTATATTCGATAACTAAAACTGGCAAGCTGTTGCCCTCACCTCAGAGAATCTGCCTTGTTATTTCCCTGTGGTTTTGTCCTCTTTGCAAAAGTGGGAACACAACATTTCCTTCTAACCCTTTGTTGCCTGCTTGGATTGTGTGCACTTGACACCATGTAATTCATCATGCTGCGTGCTCGTACAGCACATAGAGCAAAGGGCTGGGTTTCTGCTGGACCAAGTAGACCCAGCAGTGGGTAATAGTGAGCTCTTCCCTTGGAGACAAGCATGGGGAGGCACCTCCACTGCAGCCAAAGGATGCTCTGCACTCTGCACATGGTCCCAGTATCAGGGCAAGGGAGGGTCCCGGCACCCCTGGGAGCTGGGATGAGAACACCACTGTGATTAAGAACAGAAGTAGTGAAAATTCTCTTTCCCCAACTCCATCTTCATGCTGTTTCATAGCAGAGAAAAAAAAACCCAACACATTTGGCCTTTTAGATTCTACAGTTCTAGATTCCAAATTTCCAAATTGGAATTCCAAATTCCAAGGTAAGGCAACTCATTCTTCTTATTTTAAGGCTTCAATTAAAAAAAAAAAGTAAGTAAATAAAAACTCATTCTTTCTTCTCACTAAATACTTAAGGGATAATAAATGTTAAAAGAAAAACAAAGCAATGAGACAAAGCCATCAATAGGGAACTGTGATCACGGAGGTCTTTGAGCTCATCATTTCTATTGTTGAGAATATTCCAGATTTTCAACACTTTCTATCATAGTGAGTATTCTCTTAATGCTTTTTTTCCTTGCTGGGGACAGAGCATTCTTTCAGCTTCCATTTCCAGTTTTATTTAAAAATAATTTATTTTTCCCCTTTACTGCTCAACGATGTCAATCATTTTTTGCAGTGCACAGGTCAGTTCTGCTGCCTTGCTCTCGTAACCTACCCAGCAGCAGGATTTCCAGAAGTGCCTAAGCCCCACTGACAGTTCCCAGTAGTAATGTCTGATCTGCTTCAGGTGGTCTGCAAACTCACTTGTAATCAAAAAAACAAGAGACACCTGGCATGGTAACGTGTTCATTCCCAGCTATTTGAAACAATCCTCCAGTGGTTCTGAATAAACTGGGAACAGAAGCATCTGAGACACCCAAAGCTGCTTTTCATCTCCTGTGAGCCACTTGACAGGAGTACTCTGAAAAAGAGGACATTTTTATAGGACCAATTCTAATTTTCAGCTGCTGCTGCAGTGGGAAAGGTTCCTCCACCCTTTCCACCTCACCCAACAGAGGCTGCTGCTTCCACAGGGGTAGAAGTTGGACTCTAAGAATCATTGCACACAGGTGTGTGGAAAGGCTCAACTAGAAACAAAGAAACCCACATAGCATTTAAAAGGAACACTCAGTTTAAAGCTACCTGGATATATGAAGAATTTTACTCAAGATTATCTAAATCTACATGCACAAAAGAGATTATTATCCCTAATATCTATGTCTTAATGATAGAGTTGAAGAAAGGTTTGTGGTAGCATCTAGCAAGGCAATATACAAGCACTGAAGGTAGAAGAGTATTGTCTTTTCTCAGGTTGAAGCATCAGAGGTCTTGGTCCTTCCTCCTCCCCCTATTCACTTGATTCCTCACTCTCATCATAACACAAGAGCTGTGCTGGAAATTGAATCAGTGAATGATCCAAGTTAAAAAAAATATAACCTGAAGGTTTTGTCGTGCTTTGAGTTTCTTAATCGAGATAATTACATGTGTGTCACAGCACAGCCCCCAAACCAAGCGTGAGCTGCACCAGGGAGACTGCAAGCTGCAACAGAAGGGAAGGAGCCAAGGGGAGAGGCTGGAAGCAGCTTTGCTAGCAGAGAGAAGTGTTTGTGCAGCTTCACCCCGAGTTTTGAAGCCACATTAAAGCCCTGTGTTCAGTGCAACTCTGAATTATTTAGATCTCAGTGCATTATGTGTATAAACTCCTCAGCACTTGAGACACCTCTGTCATCTGCTCACTAGTGAATTTGATATTTTTGAAACTGATCTCTCACACTGAACCCAGTGACTTGTTAACAAGGGGAAGGTTTAGTCTCCTCCTAAGGAAATCAGTTGCTACTGTGGTCTCAAATGTTTCTGCAAGTTGGTTGCAAACTACCTTATGAAGTTGTTCAATTCAGGTACCACTTTTCTTTATTTCAAAAAAATAAAATACACGCATCAATGAAAAATAAGATTCCTTAGCAGCCCATGTTATTTCATCAGTAAAATAAGCTCCAGTTTAAGACTTCAGGAAAAAGCAAAAGAATCCCATGATCCTGAAGCTCAGTTTTCATCCTTACGCATTATTCCAACTGCTGTACAGACCATGGAGTTACACCTTCCCCTTCAATACTAACCCACAATAAAAATAGTTTATTAAACTATTTCTTGTAGTCCTGCTCTCTCCACACAGTGTCTCAGCTTACAGATGGCCTTGCCCCCCTTTCCACTTATAATCAGCCCAAACTCATCCCCAAAATGATCCTCTGGTCCCTCCTGTGAGGTCCAACACGGCAGTGAAGGGATGGCACCTGCTGAAGGAACAGCCCCATCCCACAGGGTGAAATGTGGTTATGAACCACACGGAAGTGGGTTCTTTTTAGGGTTTCTACTAATAGCAGTGTCTGAAATCTTGCAAGACTTCTGTCTACGCTGTAAATTTTTTTCAGAGGCTTTTTTGAATGTGCATACAGAGGGGGAGAGGAGCAAACCTCCATTAAATCTGTGATCATAAAGATCACTTTTTATCCCAATTCAAGCAATCACCGCCAAATAAAAGCTTGCTTGTTAGCATAGAGAAGAGTCCTGACCAGGAAACATCACTTCAGTGTAGCTAGATAGAAGAGAAAAATCTATCTTAATGGGGATCTACCAGTATTGATCTGTTATATGACACACAGGGTAAGTTGCTTTGTATGAATACAACTATTTGCAATTACAAATAAAAAATTAAAAAAGGCAAGGCCCATCCTGTACTGTGGTTGCCTCTCTCATTTAACTTGTAATTGCTTTTATTGACAATTTCTTCTTACTTCCCTGGAGTAGTGAGGTTATTAAGCAAATCTGTCTGTTTTGTACAAAATGATAATTTAACTGATTAAACCAGTTTCATTGTCAATACACTTGCTTATGAAATTCTAATCCCGTACACCACACTGGGATTTTTTTTTCCTTTTTCTGAAGACATTTTAGACTGCGTAATGACAAATAAGGCACTATTGGCTTTCTTCCTTTCTCAGATTTTGCAACCATCTCTTTAGAAAATTACAGCTGTTGTCATTAAAAATGCAATACATCTCCCTACAATAACTGCTGTCATAATACTTGCTTAGAAAAATTAATATTATCAGTTTTACAGCACCACTTGCAGATTACACAAACACTTAGTGGCATATACAGATGGTTTAAGCTCTACCTCAAGCCCTGTATTTGGGGTTTTTCACCAGCTGCCTGCCTCAGAGGCACCTCTCCAACAAGGTAACACTCCATGAAGGGTCTTGAGCCTTCTGATTTCAACTTACCCAACATTCTTACCCCAAAAAAGGTTATAACAGATGGAGGAAGGAGGGGGGAAAGACATATAGAAGCATGATAAATCACATAAGGTTGTGAAACAGCAAAGGAGCAAACAGTCTCAGCAAGTTCTGCACTGCACCACTGCCCTAATGATGGACAACCAGGAAGAAAGCGGTTCATGGCACTCTCTCCACATTCCTTCTTAATTTTAGCATCCCTCAATGGCTCTCAATAACTTCTCACCCCACTGAAGGAGGTGGTTCCCCAAGATCTGAGGTGTCAATCAAGGTTTGCAATGTTAATTACCAGCCTGATTGAATAGGGTAACGTTAATTCCCAAAGGCCCATTTAGTCCCCAGCAGTAGAGTTCCTATCTGCTCGGGTTTTGGTCACACTGAGATCAGTACTCGTATCACCATGGCTGCAACACTGCTGAAGTTTCAACCTGACACTCCCAGCAAGCAACCAAGCTTAGCCAACCCAGGGCTGGCTGGTCTTTGATGAGCCAAAGTATTGAGAAACACCACAAGAGCTTAACAAATGCCCCCAGAACAAACAACTGACCACATTAAATATTTTTCCTCTATGTATCACAGATCACTATAGTGTTCTCCAAACAGAGACAGAGCTGTATCCACTAGTCCTATTTGGAAGTTTCAGTAGTTTGATGGTGTCTTTCCAAAGGCTGGAAAGTCTTTCAAGAGTTTACATTTCATTATCTTAGAAATGGTTTCTCCTCTGAAGCTGCGGGGGACACAGCTGGATGCTAGTTACAGCAGGTACAAAACTCAGTTTCCTTCACATTTTCTGATTTACACAAGACAGTAAGAGAGCATCAAATCTCTGATGGTCTTTTTAACACAGGCTAAAAAAAAAAAGAGAGTTTTCAAGCAATCCTGTTGTCACCTTGCAATAGCAAATCCTACGTACTCTGAAGCTACCTAAAGAGAAGCTGCTTCACACACAATTTTAACCTGCAATTGCCTTTTCTCATTTTATGCTGTGCTCACAACCAATATTTAAGCTCCGATTGAAAGAGTTTGGGGTAAGTTAGAGAAAAACTCTACCTGTACGATGATAACATCAGGTTCTCAGAGCAGGAGCAGCCACCACAACCACCACAGAGCCAACTTTCACACTGTACCAGCAGCACCCTGCTTCCCAGAACACCTTTTATTTCTTATGTCTCATTACACTTGACCATCAGCACCTGGAGCCCTGTACAGACATTTTGTAAACATCTCAGAAACCTCCTTTTTTTTTTGCAGCTGTCAAGTGCTCCTCAGCTTTGCCACCTTTTTTAAACTATTTTTTTATTTCTATATTTCTTAAAGAATAGTAGGTTATTACTCAATTTCCCCTGTCCCCCTTCTATTTGTAGTCTAGTAAAAAAATGAAATTTTTCTTCTGTCTTTTTCAACAAGTATTTAATGAAGGGATTGAGCTCCTGGACAGTTACTCCAGGAGCTCCAGCAAAACTCTCCAACAAGAGGAAGGCTTATTAGGTATGCTAAATGAGTTTCATTTCAAATTGAAAACTTTTTATGTCTTGTTGTTTTAATTCAAGTCATTAACTTAGTACGAAGTACCTGAATCTAATTGAGCTCCATTTTCCTGAACTTCTGAAGTATTTTTAAA
>NW_010291926.1:62782-80549 GCF_000700745.2 Antrostomus carolinensis
GTATCTCATGTCCCATTTGTAATGGTCTGCTGTATTCATTAGATACTGGGAACCATCTGTTAAAAATTTGCCCAGAACAAATCCAGTTTGAGGAAGATAAGGAAGCGTAACTGTGACTTTCTCTGAGCTAATAGCTAAAATTTTTGTAAAGGGGTTTGGATCAGATGTGCTTGAGATTTTCACCTTATTTTGAGAAAGCAGAAATGTTGATTAATTAAAATAAGAAGATATTTCTTTAGTCTCCAAAGAATATTTATAAATCACAGATGAAATTGGAAGTAATTTATCACTGATGCTCTATGAAATTCAGCTGTATATCTATCTGACCATGGTGCCTTAGTAGGTAATATTGCTTGCAGGGCACTTCTTATTGCTTATCTCTCATGGGGGTTATCTAAGTATTGCCTCGATAATGCTGGCAGCTCGATTTCATCCACAAAATAATAAATGGATCACCTCTGTTTCTGCTTTATATAATTCAAAATGAGGGAAAAAACCTCACTTTATTCATTTGCTTCCTTTAACTTTTTGCATATAACCTCTTTAGAAGCTGAAATCCATTGGTTTTGTTACACTTTACAGGAGGACCTGGCTGTGGAGTGATGCTGGTGAGACCTGGGACGTTCATCTGCATTTTGTGCAGAGCCAAAACAAAATAACAGCAACGTAGGGATAATTTTAAAAAGGAGCCAAGCAAATTTTTGGTTTAATGCAATCTTGAGCTGCATTTCTTAAGCTCAAATTTGAATGGAAATATTGATTTTAGATATATTGATTTTAGCACATTCAAATGCAATCATGAAAAGAGTGCTGTCGATGAACACAGGTGTACAACCCAGAAATATTTAGGCCTGGATTTAAAAAAAAAAAAACCCAGACATCTAATCAGATAAGTTTGAAGTCCAATTAGGGGTTGTACAGAGGTGATAGTTTAGATAAATAGCAGTTTTCAAATTAAGCATTGCTTTGACGTCAAGAAAGTCTGAAGCCAATTAAGCATTAAGCAGGAGGGTATGGGCATGGTACTGCTGTGGCCATGGAGCTCTGCTACAAGAAGCAGAATTTTACCTGATATTCTGTCCCTCCCTTTTCCTCCTATTCTAGCCAAGACATGAATTGTAGAAAATATAATAAAGGCAGAATTGCATAGAAATAGAGTATCTTGAAAACAGATTGTGACGGTGTGCTCGCCCTGCCCTGACCTGATCTTTATTTCCTGTAACCCTGTTCAAGTGATAACCACCAGTGGTGACCATCATGGATGCTCTCTGGTCATGTTAGACACATCCAGCTCAGGGGAGATGGATATCAATGCCATAGCCAAGGGCTGTCTTGGGCAACTTGCACCAACAGCACAGGACTTGCTGAGCATGCACCGACCGAAATACGGCTGGTGTGCAAATATGACTGTAGGTCAATCATCTTACACCATCAATAGTGGCCAGCCCCGGGCCCATGGAGCTCTCCTGAAACGACAGCAGGCTGCACACCAGGATCTCCCCTGGAGCAGGGACACATCTCAAGGTTAGTCCTCGAGGTTGAGAGAGTCCTTGCTACAGCAGATCCTCAGGAAGTGACTAATAGTGGCTGAACTGCAAAATCTGAGCTAAGTGATAGACAGGATTGAAGGCACATAAATAATCCTTTAGACAGAAACCATTGACCAAGTCTGGACTAGGACTGGATCCAGCCACACCCGGACTCCTTTCTGAGAAGGAGTTTAGAGAGCAAGGAGGTCCTTTCTGAACCTTGTGACTGAAAGGGAGGGTCTCCCTGCCAGTTTTCTCTGACCCTGTCCACTATGCAGTAAATAATCCAGTAACCCTCACCAGTGAATCCTGTTAAATGAATGTCACCTTAACCTTTGAATTTTGTTAATTCATTATTTTATAACAATAAATATATTATTACATCTCTTTCTTACGAGTGAAGTGCATAACTCACTCTGACCCCCACACTCCCCATGACACAGATACCAACAGAAAACCACTGTTGAGGTATGTGCTCAGATTTATTGGAGTGATGTGGATGTCACATCCACAGTACCAGGCTCTGTTGGGTCTGTCCCTAAGATGCCACCCAGCTCCAGGCACCATATGAATCTGGGCTCAGCCATTCAGAGAGATGTGGTCGTGGTATTTGCTTGTACCTATTGGTTTCCATAGAAAACTTGCTTTGAAAAGTAGCTCAGGTAAAGATTTTTCCCCCGTCTGCTGTTCATGGGAAGGAATTGTTCCCAGAGGTCCTGAATGCTGTTTACTGTTTTTCCTGCTTTTCGATTAGATATATCTGACAACTTCAGTTGCTAAGGTTTCATCCCAGTATGAGCCAGATACCATGGTTATTCATTGGGGGTATAAAACACATTTTCCAGAACTAGCCTCTGACCCGTTGTTGTCAATGAAAACTTCTAGTAAACCTCAGAAAAATTCAAACCCTCAATTTCAAAGGAAGTTATTTGATTTTTAATTTCTAGCAACTTTCAAATATTACTATAATAATCACTCACTTGCTTCCCTACCACTCTCCACAAGAGGAAAATGAATCCCAGTGAAATCTATTTTTTTCAAGTATTAATGCAGTGTAACTGTATTGCAGTCCCAAAACAATCATAGGAGAAAATACCAGCAGAGCTGAGGTCAGAATTGCTCCTTTCCAGGCTATTCACTTCCAACTCTGTGCTGTAGTATCAGATAAAAATAGATGTGCAATTTCTGTGTTCAGCTTAAAATAAATACAGGGATATGATGGAATCTGGAAAGTCTAGAGGCTGATTGCTGTGACACTGATTTACACCAGCGTAGCAGATGAGCCTGCTGGGGAGTGGGGAAGCAGTGGGATTGTTGATGGGAGTTGCTCTGTTCATACTGGTTTGTTGCTTGCTGATAAAATGACATTATTTTAGCAAAAGTTCCAGAAGAGTAAATCAGAGAATTAGAGGTATTCACTTAGGACTCACTCCTTCCTTTGGATGCACATGAGCACACATAAGGAGTAACTAATTTTACAAGGGATGTTACACACTGAATAAGCATCAAATAGTTTCTTAATGTAGCTCTTGGATTGCTGGAAACAAATTCTGAATATGATCCTTTGAATTCCAGAGACCAATTTGGTTTTAACTACATTCGAATCCTTTAATCATTCAATATTCATAAATATTTCTGTGAATAATTTTTTGTACATCTTTGAGGTGTGGGTGTTCTTCTTTCATATGTCTCTATTTCCATGTAAACAAGTGTATTTCCTACTGTTTAGTTATTTTTCTATAGTATCTGCAATCAGACAACAAGAGCAACCCATATAACACGTGACCAGTTCCACACTGTAAATAGTTATAGGATAATCAATAATTGAGGTGAATGGGCTGCAAAGAGTCAGATGCAGAGAGAGGTCCTGCCCCAACCCTGATCAGATCACAGCAATTCATGAGCAGAAAAAGAGCTCAGTCACCTGAATAATTTCTTTCCAAAGATTCAATCCATGAGTTCTAAACACAAGTGTTTATGATTTAGATAAGAGAAGAAAATAAAATGATTTGGGCTTTGAACAGATCCTGTAAGTGGGTTTAATTACCATGTTATGAAAAGATTTCTGTGAATCTGAAAACAGTAAAGTTATGGTAATGTTACAGTAGTGGAGAATCATTTCAGTTGTTTTTTTTCTTTAAAGATTGAGCTGTTGATTTTTCATCTAAATCTCAGTTCTCTGAAAACAGTAAAGTTATGGTAACATTGCAGTAGTGGAGAATGATTTCAGTTGATTTTTTTCTTTAAAGACTGAGCTGTTGATTTTTCATCTAAATCTCAGTTTTGGATTAAGAAAAAAAAAAGAAAAGAAAAGAAAAGCTATTTTCCTATCCCTCATATGTAGAAAAGAAAAATTGCAGTGTAAAGCAGGAGAAATCTAATCTAGAAAACCAGAAAGCAAATCAAAAGAATCCAGAATGTATTATTTTTTTAAATGAGATTTATTAGCCAATCTCAAGATGTTATTATGCTGGATGGAGAGAAGTAGGATTATTATGTTTTGCAGTACTGTACAGGAAAGTTTGAAATCTACAGCTATGCAGAAATGGAAAAGCCCACAGAGGAATAACCACTTGAAATAATTCAGTGAAATAGGAAAGAACTTGATCGCGCAGGAGTTTCATGTTATCAACAGTCCTGAGAATGGATTGGCTTTCCTGCAGAATACGAAAAACACCAGGGAAGGGTTTGAATTGTATGTTCACTTTCTGTTTATTACGATTTACAGATGTCCCTCCACATCTCATGTACTGTGGGGTTTGCTGGGTGAGGCTGAGAGCAGACGCCAAAGTGTCCCTTGATCCCTGGGTCAGATGATGGATATGGACTGTGCTCCTCAGGTAGCACATGGTACTTGTTGAAATAAATCTGCTGCAGCAGATCATGCAACAGGAGTGTCAGCTAATAATGCTGTCAAGAAATCCTTCAGCAAAAATATCTGAGGTGGGACAGGCTCTCCTGAGAAGGGCAGGTATGAAAATGCTCTGAGAGTTGTTATTTGGGCTCCTGGTGACCCCATTAAATTTATTAATGCAGTCTTGGTGTGATGGGAGCATCAAAACACAGCACTGCTTTAAATGCAAGGTTCTGTTCAATTCTACTCTAGCTGCATGTTCTAAAAATAAAATGAAAAATGCAGCTGGGTAGATGCTGGTTTACTTTCTCCAGGCTTTAGCAGATCTGAAACAGTATCTCCTGAGCATTGCCTTTTGAGACAGCACTGTCTTAACTTAGGAGTATGACTAATGCCAGTACTAATGACCCTGTTGATCACTTAACATGCTCCTTGGGCTATTTTACTTCTTTTCAATACAATTTCAGTGTGCTAAACGATTGCTTTTGCATGTGACATTCACCTCCTGTAAGCAGATTTACCTGCCTACAACGTTGATGAAGATAAAATTGTCTACCTCAGGTAGACATGCCAGAGCCCAGTTCTCCAAGAAACAGATCGGATCAATTCTATATAAATGTGTTTGTTTCCCTAGAGGCAAGAGTCTGGGCGATTGGAAAGGATGGTCCATCAAATCAAACTGCACTGCAAAGGACCTGCAGGTCAAGGAGTAGCCAAAAAACTGCTGAACTAATTTATAGGAGAAGCACATGATGTTGTGTATGACTCAGTCATCAGAGCAGATTTCTGTCTGAACCAAACGTGGAAATGTGAGATGACTACAACACAGCCTCCACTGAGATCAAGGGTATCAGCAAGGCTTTGGACAGAGTCACAAATGGATTAAAACTGGAATACTCCTCTTGATAAAAAATGTTAAAAAGCCACCCAGGAGTGCAATGCTGGCCAGCCAAGCAAGCCATCAGCAGGCCCCGAGGTGATGTGAAAGCTGCCAGTGTAATTGTAGAGATGTCTGCCAGAGAAGCAGAGCTGCTGGAGCAAGAACTCATGCCAAAGCCGAATCCAAAGATGAGTGTCTGGGTCCTGCAGCTGCTGCCAAAAGAATCACAGAATCACAGTGGTTGGAAAAGACCTTTAAGATCACTGGGTCCAACCATAAACCCAACACTGCCAATTCCACCTCTAAACCATGTCCCTCAGCACCTTGTCTGCCCATCTGTTAAATCCCACCAGGGAAGGTTACTCCACCACCTCCCTGCGCAGCCTGTTCCAGTGCTTGGCTACCCTTTCGGTGAAGATTTTCCTCAGATCCAATCTAAACCTCCCCTGGTGCAACTTGAGGCCTTTTTCTCTCATTTTATAACTTGTTCCTTGGTTGAACAGACCCACCCCCACCTCTCTCCACCCTCCTTTCAGGGAGCTGGAGAGAGTGAGAAGTTCTCCTTTCAACCTTCTTTTCTCCAGGCTCAACAACCCCAGTTCCCTCAGCTGTGAACTCATCACACTTGAGTTGTGCTCCAGACCCTTCTCCAGCTCCGTTGCCCTTCTCTGGTACATGTTCCATCACCTCAAAGGGGCAACCAGGTTTGATAAGCAAAATTGCATTGTGGCAAGGGAATGCATGAAGGCTCTTAGGTCTCCAGTGGCTACTTAATGATGAGTAAAGGAATTTTTTTTTTTTTTCCCCTAAGGCAATTAATACTATTAACAAAATCATCTCTCCTGCTCCACTTCAGACCCAAAAAACAGTGAACACCACAGCTTGGTTTCTTTCCCATTGCTCAGTCCAGGAGACCTGTTTTCCTCATGGTAGATCAGAAGACATATGTCCTGGAGCTGTCAAGAAACCCATTCAGAAATACCAACTATTGCAACCTGGAGTAAGACAAGATGAAAATTAATTGTGCTTTGGGTTCCTTGCCAGGGCAGAGGTACTGGTGAGGATGTCCTTGATGTCTTGGAGAAGGATGATAATGGGTTGAAGTAGTCTGCCTCTAATTCCAATTTTCTCAGTGGACAAAATCATTCAACCCTTGAAGCAAGGTAGAAAATCCCAATGAGACTCCATGCAGGTATTAGGGAACCAGTTTCTTCCACCCCTTGCCATGAGCAGCCCTTCTCTTCATTAACACTCAACAAGGCAGATGTGTGAGCCACTTGCAAGCAGTGTGATTTGCATGCCTCTTGCGGACGTATTTCACTTCGTACCAATAATTGTTCATGCAAAATTAGAGTATTAAATTGCAAATGGGGGATTTAATTAAAATGTTCCTTTTCCTAAGATCAATAATCTAGGCAAAATAGTTTTACTTTCCATTGATATATCTGGGGTGGTTTTTTTCCCCTCATTTAAAGCAAACTGTGAATTACACTTTCTAACATATTGCTTCCAAAAATGCCCTAAAAGCAAATTGCAGCCTTTGATTCATCTTACATGTTACATAGAATAACTTAACAGGAGTATTAGAAAACAGCACAAAATAACATAATTAGGCACAGTTTCATGTCTCAAGTGTTGAAAAGGTAGAAGAAACTTTTTTAAGGATTTAACTCATTTAGTAAAACTCAAGTGCTACAGAACAAATTGTGAGTATTTTGATTTATGTAGTTTGATTCCAAACACTCAAATCTCAGTAGAGCTTACTTTATAAAGTAACGTCTAATTTATATTCTGTGTTAATGTCAAAAAATTAAATCATAAATCTGGAAGCAATTCTACACAATAAGGTAGAAACAATGGAATAAATTCTGACAAATAATTTTAACCAAAATCTATGAGGCTTGTGCTACCTGAGCACAATTTTCTCGCACAGAAAAAGTATAGCATTCTAGCATTTTATTTGTTTAAATTTTAATGATATCACATGAGATTTTCTCTAAAATTAGTACAAAATCTCCAAATTCATTTTGTAGTGGTTATAAATATCTTCAAATTAATTTTGTAGTGGTTCTAAATCTAAAGTAGGAATGTTTTAATTTCTGTGGGATTGTGTAAATCCAGAGGTGGACTACGACCATGGTACTTAATTCCCATGAATAAAATCCTAGTTTTATGAAAGTTGATAGTGAAACTCTGACAATTTATATATACAAAGACTCCATCTACAAATTCTGTCAAGATACTTATTACATTTTTCAATGTTTGGGGTATTTCATTATGAAAAATAAGTATAACATACTTAATGCATGAGAGTATTTCTCATTCTGAGAGTAAAGAAAAGGGTTAGAAATAATGTTTATCATACATAACTGTTCCAGCCAGCGTTTCTGCAGTGATTACTCTTTGTATTTGTCTTTGAGAAGTGCGGAGGTAGGACTTGGGTATCTGCTCAAGATAGGAGCAAGTGTAGCTGTTCTCATCTGCATTGTGAATACATCAAGCAGGAGTGTTTGGGCTTCACTGCATTTGAATTGGGCTCCATTCATTTGTAACTTCTAACTTAGTTTCACACTGTGACGCGTTATGTGAGTTTACACTTCAAGTTACAGCTTGGGACCCATCATTCTTCATGTGGTTTGCAAACCTGTGCTCTTTTCCTGTTTATGCACCTAATAAATCAGAATTTTCAAAAGGTAGGAGGCATTCTGAGATGCTGAAGTTATTCCAAAAGCATTACAAAGATCCACAATCAAAACATTTCCGTTCACTACAAAGCTGATGCAGTTTGCTTCGTACTCTGCTTTAAAACTCTGATGCATGAAAAAGAAAATAAAGGTGAAAAGCACAACAATCTACCATTGCAAGTCTCCACGTTGTTACTTTAATGATGCACAATCTGTTAGCTATCTGAAGACTGTAAACAGACTAATATTTCGAGAAGTGTGGGATAAATCACCCATTTAGAAGCAGTGAAGAGAAAATGATGAAGCTCCAAGTGAGTTGTGAAGCAGTGAATAAGGATGTATTACACCACGGGAAACCATCAATATTTGTTTATTATGTCAATGTGAGAAATAAATCTGTTAGCTAATTTGTATTCTCTTCAGTTAATTCCACTGTTTCAGCCTGAGTTTTTGTGTTTTGGTTTGAGTGCTACACAGCTGCTTAATGGTGCTATCAAGTATTCCGAAGTCATGGTCTCCTGGAGATAGGGAGACACTGCAATGCATCATATCAACCCCGAGAGCATGGAATAGCATGTCTTTAGGTGTCACTCCAACACTTTGTACCTCTTTGTCTTCCTACAGCTGGTGTTTATCTGATAGAGCTGAGATTCTTGACTCATTATGGGCCAGCCTCTCTACAAACCAGTCCCAGGATTAGTTAAGCTGCAGTTAATGAAATGGCTTAATACACGTCTGAGTGCCCAGTTTGGGCTGTTTCCTTTCACTGAGCTGTTGCTTTGACTCATGATGGCTAATGTTTCCAAAAGTGGGCATCGATTAAAGCTACATGAACTTGTTCTACAGACATACAAAATTCCCACGGATCATTTGTCTGATGGAGGTGCAGTCACTCATCACCGCTAAAACTGAACTTTGGGGTATGAGCACTCTGACACCGAGACAATGTTTTGTTGTTGCTCTTTGGTCCTTTTATTTTTCCTTTTGTATCCATTTTTTATTTCCCCCCCCCGGTGAGATTTCCATTTGCATTTTTGAGCTATTAAGCTGATCTGCATAAAAGCTTTTGGCTCATATTTTGTTGGCTGCTAGAAGTCAAAATCTGGAGGGCTGTGTGCTTGTAATGAAAGAAGGGGAAGAGAAAAGGTAGGATTTTATTCTTTAGAAGATATATATCTTTTGCTGTTGAATGAGCTGAAAAGGAAAAGTTGTTAGAAGTTTTCCTGCACCCAACTTGAATTCAGTTTGGTTTGTTATCTGGAAGTTGTCCTGGAGAACAGAGTTAGTTTTTGTGGTGGTTGTTTAGGCCAGCTGACCATTTTATGAAAACTGGATCAGGAATCAGATAGCTCATTTAGTTTTCTGCTCCTCTCAAATTCTTCTGCCAACAAATATTATCTGAATTGTTTGTTCATAAAAGATTTCATAAAGGTCTTTTTAAAAACCTCATTTCAAAATCCTGCTCTAAAGGGCTGCAAAGGTTATGAGGGTTTGCTTTGACTCCCACTACCATTTCTTCATTGATCATCTAATTTTTGCTATTTAATAAATGTCTGTATAACTGCAAGACAAAAGTTGGATTGATTCTACTCAACTGGAACTGAAGGTATTTCAGCAAAGCAAAGACAACAAATAATTATCTGATATGAAATAAACATGGAAGCAATATTAATCTATATAAAAATATGTTCTAGGAGTCCATGGAATAAATGGGGGGAAAAAAGGGGGGGAAATATTTTCCTGGGAAAAGAAAAGAAAAGGAAAATAAAAGGTTTTAATTGTATTAGGCATTTATTAAATGGTAGATCTCTTGGTTAATAACATTCAACTGCAGCTAAAGGCTTCCAAATTCATATCCAAAATCCTTTCAGCTCCAAGCTGCAAAACACTCCTCTTTGAGTCCATGTGCAGATAATTAAGTAGGGTGAGGAGAAGTGAAGAATTATGACCAAATTTAATTAATTAATTAATAGACATTTTTACACTTCAGTCAAAAATATAATACAGCATGAAGCTACTCCTTTCAAATGGAGTATTGAGGGACATTGAGCTTTGATTTAAACTATAAATGATGGCTGTTTCAGAGAAGGCAGCAAACCAGAAATGCATAAAGGTGGAGCTGGCTCGTAGGAAGCCATCAAGTATAAAAAGCTAGCCCAAATGAACGATTTGCAATTAATAATGTGTTATTTAGTACTTTTTTCTTTGCAACCTGTGCATCAAAGAAGTGTATTTTAAATTTATTTCATTAATTGTAACTGTGCAATGAATAGGCCTCCCAAAAAAACTACTCACGTAGTCTGTGCATGGTAGATTATGCACTGCAAATAATTCTTTGCCCAATATTCACACTACACCATTGAAACCTGCTGACTATACCATCTTAATTTCATAAAGCATTCTGACTCCCTTGGATAAAAATGTTTTAACATGATGAAATTTTTTTCCTATTTAAAAGGGCTGTAGCATTTTTTTCATGAATATTTGTGCGACTGTGAAATCAAACCCCTTAGAAGCCTGCTACTTTCAAATCTAAATTAATCTTTTAAAGAACAATAAACCTCCTTGAAAACATCTCCCAACAAGGTCTGCATTCTAGTTTAATTTTGTTTTGGTGGAGAATGCCCAAAGTAGCTCTTTACACACAGCAAACCTCTCCTGTAGAGGACAGATTGGTACCTGCAGAGTTTTGGTCCAAAGCCTTTGTTTCCCAGTGACCTGCAGCACAAACACGGGGGTTACTCTTGCAGTCTCAGGTGGACCATCATCAGTAACTCCCTCCACGGTCAAAACTGACTGTCGTTAACGGGGGTTTCTTCCAGTTCTACTCCATAATTACCACGAAGACCCAAACTGGGGGTCTAAAGTCATGTTTCAGAGTCTGCTTTGTTAAGCACTTCTCAAAACCACAAGCCTTGCTACCAGCTTCTGGTTCCTTTGTTGCTCTTGCACAGAGTAACGCAGATGTAGAACAATCTGTAAATTAATTAAAAAAAAGAAAATGTTCAGTAATCCTTCATATTAGAAAAGTTGAGTAAACTGCAGTACCTAAAGATGTCCATCTTTTCCACAGCATTCAGTAGTGCTGGAGAGAGGACACTGGTGACCTCTTTACCCGACAGTGCAGCCAACACAGCATGGCATGGTCTGAATCACACACACTTCGCAAAGAAAACTGACAACAGCTCCTCTCATCCTCTGGCCTTCTGCACTCTGAACAAAGACACGCCAAGGATGCTTCCTTCACAATATTGCCCTGAGACCATCAGGAACAGTGTAAGAACCACTCCCCAGGTTTCTTGGCCACCAGCTTTTTATTTCCATCTCAGCAGGGAAGAGCAGTGCTGTCACAAGGATTGCACACTCTTCAAGGAGATTTGTATTGGGCTGAACTGAGCTTGTTCATGTCGCTGGGGCTACACAATGTAACATGAACAGGCACCTCTGCTCCTCTCAATTCCATATTGCACTAGGAGTCAAGCTGATGAATCATAACAGTTGAAATGACAGAGACTTCTTTTTTTTTTTTAATTGCATTTCATCATGAAAGAAAAAAAAACAACAAACACCAAACAAAACCCACACTCAGCCCTTCAGAACTCAGAATATCCTTGGCCTCTATATGTCTTTCCAAATAAAATCATTTCAATTTTCATTACTTGTTTTCAGATTATCAAGTGCATTATACTTTCTTTGGTTCATTTAAACCTCTGCACATTCCACAGAGTCATTTTAATGTCAGATTCACTAGCCATTAAATCTCAAATAAAAAGAGGAACACAAGGACAGGTACATTTGCTATACCTGCAATATAAAAGTGTAAAAGCCATAGGGAAGTTAAACAAGAATTCAAAATTATATCTAAACAGACAAAAGCAAAATCTCAAGGTCTTATCCTCCACTCATTAAAATCTCTAAAGTGCTTAGTAAAAAATCTGAATCACGACTAAACAAGAAGTGAACAATGAAACACAAGACAAATAACAATGGGGTAAGGAGGAAACTGCCACCATAGCATAGCCTGCAAACAAAGGGATTAGACCACTGACAAGACAATATGTGTTTTCTTATCAAATATCCTTCAGTTATATGTCTGTTGGGAAAGAAACCTTGTGTACAGTAAAAGCAAATAAATCAATTCCAAATTCAACTTGTTTGAATTAAAATACTGAAATGATGCTGTCTCATAATCTATTAATCACATTCCACGGTTAAAAAGTGGGGAGAAAGAAAGGCTACAAACACTCTTTATCCTCTATTTCCCTTGGGACATATGAATGTGTTTATTTTAGGATGGATAAGATACAAAGAAATAAATCCTTCTCCCTCTTCCACAAGTGCAGGAAAGGCCATGGAAACAGAGCAGGCAGTTCTTCACAATTGCTAATACATGGACCAAGATATTCCCACCTGAAAATGAAACAGATCTCAATGGATATCTGCAGACCCAGTGTGCCCTTGAGAGAAGCATTTGGTACCATTGGAAAACTGTCAGTAAACTTATACTTGGCAAAATAAAAAGCCAGTTAAGAGTGATCAGTTATCTTGATTGTTTCTCAATATACATCATCAGGAAAACTTCACCAGCAGTGAAGGAATATTAACATTGTTCACAAAAAAAAACCCCAAACCTGCATGAAACTGTGTATCTGCACTTCTGTAATATAATATTTCCTTTACAGCTGATTTAACTGATGTCATCAAGACATTAACTCCATATTTTGATGCTCTATGGGAAGTATCAATTTGATTTGGCTCCCAATGAAATATAATGTCTTTCATACTTGTGCTGCAGGAACAGTCCTGGAGAGTCTAATCCAGGCTTTTATTCATGGAAGTCAAGGTCCAGGTTCACAGCTATAGACACCCAAGCTAGAAAACAAGGTGGTTAGGTTTTTAGCAGAGAACCAACAGAGAATCCTGCCGAGACAAATATATTATGGATCTGAGGAGCTGCTCTGTGGGCTCACTCACTGAGGCTAATCTGACTCCTGGCTGCAAGTAAACCTCAAGTAAAGAAAGATTTGGAAGGAAAGTGAGCAAATATCAAAGAAGTATGTGCAGCAGTTCCATAATCTTTTAACATCGATCTTTGAGGTATACAAGATACAAGAAGAAGGCTTCTAGCTAAAACTCAGTCTTAAAAGGTCATTTTAAAAGAATCTATTGATGAGTTACTTAGGCTGTTCTCTTCAAACTAGTAGAAAAAGTGTACTCCTGGAGTCTACCTCACCAGGCAGCGTGACAAGCATTGTGGATACTTTTTCTACTCTCAACCGTCTTTAATTAATATTAGTAAATAATTTGTTCCCTTGCTGAGTGTGCATTGAAACTCATCCTCAATGTGATAATCGTGACACGAGTAATACTGCAAACAAAGCACTGCACTGGAGTTTGGTGGGCAGTTAGGGGAGAATTTAGAAAAATTAAAAGTATATATAACTCTAAGGGAATCATCACTGACGTAAGTGGTTTTGTGATTTCTCCTTAGGTAGGGACAATATTTTTTTTTTACAAATTGGAGACCCAGACATTATTTCTGCATGTTTCAATACTGTGCATATCAAAAGCTTTATTTCTAGAGAACAGTTTTTATCTAATCTCACATAAAAATCACCCTTGAAGAGCATTCAGCCACAACTTTTCAACAAGAATCTTTGGACATAAAATCTGCAAAGCTGTTGTGAGCTTCCATCTATTTTTATGTATTGCATTAAATATGTCTTTAAGTGCTGTTCAGTAACCATTGGGACCTCACGCCATCTCATTGAGATGCTTTTTCAGAATCAACAGTAGAGAAAAAGTAATGTGAGTACAATATATTTGCCTGAGTATATATAATTATGTTTCCTCACAGTCGTTTGATGTGGTGACTATTACAATTTGCCACTTAACCAGAGAATTTTCTTTAAGACTAAAAAATAAAGACTTGTCTGCTTATAACTGATGTTCAGTTCTGTTTGAATACTTCCATTCTCTTCCCATCTTTGTGTAATAAACCCCTTTCTCCTTTCCATAATAACAACTACAATTATGTGGATTTTAGTCTCATACTAAACTTATACATAGGTGATCACAACCTGACTAAGCCAGTGTAAGAGTTTCCTTCTTGCAGCTGAAGAAGTTGCTGTAAGCGTTTTTCAAAAGCGTTGGGTTCTCTCTTGGTGTTGATGATGGTTGCAGTAGATACCTCTGGTGTTCACATGTGTAAAATGAAACATTTCTTACCTGTGCACAGTGAATTGTTTTTGTAAAAACACTGACCATATCTCAAAGCTCGCTGAAGGTCAAATTTTGCTGCCATTGGACTTGAGTTTTGTTTTGTTTTTTACAAGTCAGCAGAACAGCAGAAGATAAGAAAGTGGACAGAATAATCTTTGTGGGCCCAATTGCAAACTCTTCTTCATTGGTATGAATTGAGAGCAATTCTAAAAGATATTTTCATTTTAATGGGTTTTCATCCATCATATTTCAACCACACTTAGTTCTGAACCTGTCTTGCTTTCTTTTATTTTCTCTGTTTTGTTCAGGGCAGAAACATTGCTCAGTCTCACTCGGGGTAGGTCATGTTGCACTGAGACAAACATCTTGTCTTCCCTGTAGTGAAGCTGAGCGTATCTTAAGCCTCTTTATATTTTATGAAACAGAAGTTCAAAAGTTCATCTTACATAGACTTCAGCTGTGCTGAGGAAGAAAGGGGAAAGTCCTCAAGAGATAAATAGTATAACAATGAGAAACTCAAAGACAGCCTTGTCTAAAGGATGACTCCTTTTAATTAGGCCAAGATTAAAGCTTTTCTTCTCTCTGTCTTTGCAGGTGTGGCTATGCAAGCTTTTTGAGAAGTCTTATAAAAAAAAACTTATAATGGAGAAGACAAATCTGAAGTCTGTACATTTTGTTGGGAAAAGAATTTGAGGAGTTTTTTTTCAGCCCAAAGAGTCACAGAATTTATGGTGTAAAATTGTGTTCTGCCTTGCTGATAAAGATTTAAAATAATGGGTAAGAAAATATTATTTGGAATGGATATAGAAAAAAACTTTGCATTCAGTTCATTTACACTCCAAAATCTTTATTCTTTCATACTAATTGACTTTCTATTTGGAGTCATCTTTGAATCTAGGCACCTCTTATGAGGGGCAGCACTTAATCTTTTCTGAAGAACTTGGAGCTCTAATTGTAAGAAAAGTTCTGTGGCTCTTATTGATTATCACAACAAGTTTGTATTGTTAAGGTAAAAGTAAGGCTCCATCTAGTTTTGACCTCACCTGGATCCCATATTCAATTATCCTTCATCCACAACGTCCTCCCCGTGATACAAGCCTTATGGCCCCTCTTCATTGCTTTCCCACTTCCGTTCTTTGAACTCTTTTCCTGCTGCAAACACTGACCACTTAAACCTGGAACAAAACACAATGATGATGATCTAAAGAGCAAAAGTCATGTTCTTTTTTTCAGGAGGAAGTGTTTGCCCTTGTTCAATGAAAGGTCAGATTAGATGATGATAATAAGCTCTTCTGTCCCCAAAATCTCTAAATTAAACCATGCACACACTGATGGAACAGCATGCTGTGCTGCAAGACCTTCTAATTGAGAGCTCTTCCTTAAATAACAAATGAAATAAATTACCATGAAGAACCAAAAGTCACTCATTAGACAGCCAATGAGAACCCTCACTTATTTTATATGTCATTTATAGTCTTCTTTTTGGTTGTTGCACTTAAGAAGTGTGCAGTATATTGCAGATTATTATGTATAATTGAAGCATTTCCTGTGCTGACCTCGTATTGTTGACAAATTCTGACATTGGCACAGCAGATATTTCCACTTGCCCATACATGATTAATACAGCAGTTTCTGGTTTCATTTTAATCCTGTCTGCACAGTAGAACCATGTGTTCTGTCTCATTTACCTGGCTGGCCTAGATTCATACAGACGAAGTTCTAAAATCTGGGACCTTATAGTTTTTATTGACTGTAAACTAAATAGGAAAAGTTACATGTTTGGGATAGATGAATCTTTATGTGTCACATCTTCAGTGTTGGTAGAATATAGTGAACATACATGCATCAATAAATTCCAAAGAAAATGATGGTTTTGACATACTATTAACTCTAGAAGGTTGGTCAAGCAAACTATCCTGCCCCATAAGCGCCTACCCATAGCTAACAACTCCATACTTGAAGTAACAGGCTCTGTAGGCATATCAAAAGTGGACATTTTACCTCAGTTATGTTAACAAGTACACAGCAAGAAACATCATATTTATTCCATAAATGCTTCAGGAGCATTTAAGTATTAACTTTGCAAGAGTATTTCACAAAGCAGTAAAATATATATATATATATTTTTTTTTTTTTTTTTTGCATACAATAGTATCTCAATCATCTCACATCCTGTAGCACAAAAAGATCTAATGAAAACAATGTTCACTAGTTATAGTGCAAAAATATATTCTGAACCATGTTCTGACCAGACAAACAGCATGCATGAATTCTCATGCTAAGCAATTAATTAAGTTGTAAAGAATCCCAAGTTTGTCTGTGAAACTACCCTGATATTTGTATATGATGGAAAGATGGAGAGAGTGACAATGCAGTTCATTAGAAAGGATGGTTCTGTTTTGAGGAGACCCTACAAGTGAGGCTTTTACTTGCTGTTTGCTTCATTTTAGAACAGAGGTGCAATCTATTCATCATGACCCACTTGGCTATTTGTTGTGTAATTCACATCAGCTAATGTCTAATTCCTTTTTTTCTCTCAAATGTCAGATTTCCTTTTTCCCCTGAAAACCCCCAGTTTTCACACAAGTAGATCAGTAATCAGAAAAGATTAGTGAATCCAGTCTCAGCGATGGGCCATGCAATTCACGTAAAAGTACATCGTTTTGGAGTTTTCCAAAATTGTTAATTATAGTAATTAACAACTATCTTTTTTTCTCTCAGCAGGTACCTTTATTTGGCATTGCTTGTTCTTCATGTATTTTCTGTTCTTTATTACTTCTGTCCAAAGTGAATTGGGTCAAATTTCATTCTTGGTCACATCAGAGTGGTTTGTTCCATCATGATTTTAACAGTGATGCTACTATAGAAGGAAAAGGATCTAGTCCCAAACTAGGGTCTTTTCCTGGTCAAATATGACAATATGTAAATATCTGAAGGCAATGGAGCAAGTGAGAAAGAAAATTATAAAAACTAGCAGATTTAGGAGTGAAATGGAAAACTCCAGAAAATAGGAGAGAAAGAAGAGAAAAATCTGTTTGTAGAGGGAAAAGACTACTTGTTCTTTACCCAATTCAAAGGAATCTTTTGTAGGCATAGTTTGTGCTGTGTATCTTTCTTATCTCACTGTATTCAGCTTTTTTTGTCTAATATCTGCTCAGCAACTGACTGAGTTTATTTGTCTTCATTCCTCTATATAGTCTCTGTAATAACTCTTTGATATTATTTATCTTTGTTTGACTTACATTTCCTTAGCAATTTTCCTCTGACATTGTTCATCTTCATTCCCCAAATATCCACTGAGCAGTAGTTCTCTGACATTGCTGAGCCTGGATCTCCTCAGTCCCAGTCAGCAATGCTTGCCTGAAGCAATCCTTCTTCATTTCCCTACCACCCAACCAGCCATCTCACAGCATTGCTTATGTCCATTAGAAATGATCACCTAACAGAGTTCAATTTCTTTTCACTTCCCAGTACATCTAACAGTCATCATCTGGCACCATTTGCTTCAGTCTTCAGGATTACTCCAGGATTATTTGTCTTTATCCCAGATCCTTCAGTGAGCAACCACATACAGCCTTGCCTCAGATTGCCCCACTGT
>NW_010291926.1:80583-96169 GCF_000700745.2 Antrostomus carolinensis
TACTTCTCGTGAAGTTTCTTCTGAGAAATTTGCAGACTTGATTCTGTCAGATGGGCTCTTTAAAACGTGTATTATCCTTGTAAAAAAACCCTGTACTTGTGGAATAAGGAATCGGGCTCTTACAAAATGAGACGTCAAATGTTAACCATCATGCACAATGCCTGTATGAAACAACTGAGGGGTTTGTGATGAAAGTATAAGACACATCGAGGAGACCTTGGATCTTTGATAGGTTTTTCACATAGCTTGAACATAAAGAAAAGGAAAATGAGTGTGAATCTTCCCAATCTCAAAAGAGATCTGACTAAACTCTGTCATCAATATCTGCAAAGTGCTGTGAGATCTATTGAGCGAAAGTTCTACCACGGAGCTGAGCACCAGACCTTGGCCAAAAACTCAGTGAAATGTATGGAAACTATCTAATTGGTTTCACTATGTTATGAGTCTGTCTCTGGCTGTTTCTTCCTGGAGTTCTTTCCTCTCATGGAGTATTTGCAAATTCTTCTGAAATATTTCATACTGAGTTGTTTATTAGGTCCAGGGTGTCATACTTTTACAAAAGGAAATGGGAAAAAGTGTCTTTCAACCAGGTCACCCATAATTATGAGCATGAAATTATGAAGTTTGTTCTCACATATCATGAGAAAACTGAAATGTTTAATCTGCACAAAGGGTTTTTAAACATAAGAATCTCAATTGTAATAAATTGTGAATTCTCAGATTTAAAACTCAAGATAAGGATCAAGAATTATTTTCAAATCATATATTTCCTTTCAACAAAAACCTTTTGGAGAGAAGTCATAAACTGATGTGTTGTTAATGAGATCCCACATCACCAGTTTTAAATATTCAGTTGGTTTTTTTCAAAGTTTCATTGCTCTTCTTAAACTCAGACCTAGAATAAAACATTACTACATACAGTCTTATAGATTAAAAACTTGAATCGGTCTTGAAGTTTAACTTCAATCTTCTGCAATCTTAGCAGTAGCATGTACATTAGGACAAAACCCCCACATTTTTGTAATTCATGACATTAAAAGTGGACTAATATTTTTAATGGGAAAAAAAGAGACCTTCAGAAAAATAGATGTTATCTTTTCTGCTTTACCCAGCAAAGAGCGGTATTTTCTGTTTGAGTCTCTGGTCGATTTGTTTGGACTGACATGACTAAAACACCACGCATCTTCTTGAAAATTTCAGATTTTATGTCCTATTTTAACAGAGAGCACAATTTCACACATTGAAGTTCTTTAAGTCAAAACCTGTTTTCTCCTTTTTCTCTTCATTTTCTTCATCCTTTAGACAAGCCTAACGCATTGTTTCTAAATCAAACACAAGCTTGGGAAAAGAGAAGGTTTTTTGAATGCTAACAAAAGGTGACTGTGAGTTGGAGAATGTGGAGAGACTTGCCAGTGTTTTCTGCAAAACCATGTAGAGCGTCTGAGGAACTTCTGATAGTATGGAGGTGACAAAGAGGCCTGGGGTCACCTTGGATAAAGGAGGAGGAGCACTTACTTGGCTTGTGGACACCTGGATGCTGTGTTTGCTGCATCTTCCCAACTCAAGGATGCAACTCCCCTCACTGTAGTTCTGTAGCAGGAAAGATTGAGTGACCAATGGGTGTGACAGGGACAGGAAAGATATCGTGGTCTTTATTAAAATCATGGGAAATGTGCTTCAATTAACCTGCAAATGGCCACTTGAGTCTGTGCACGTAACACTTTGTGCTTTCAGGTTAAGAGAGAAAAAGGTAAACTGCTTTTTTCCTTTTCCTTTCCTTTCCTTTCCTTTCCTTTCCTTTCCTTTCCTTTCCTTTCCTTTCCTTTCCTTTCCTTTCCTTTCCTTTCCTTTCCTTTCCTTTCCTTTCCTTTCCTTTTTCATGAGAACAGTCATGCTTAAAAGAATCCAAGCTAAACTCAACCTTAAATCAATGCTGAAATTATTCTGGTATTCAAAGATGGAAATATCACAAATAAATTAATATAAAATAATAACAGCTCTACCTGAAAACAGATCCTGAACCCAAATTTCATCAGAAAATCGAGTCTTGAGGGGGATGCTTAAATTCAAATCAAACTTTGGATCCAGGATTCATAAATATCTGGTTTTTATACAGCACAAAGTGTATTGTCTGCATTTGAAACCGTTATTACGATGAGAAAAGACGCCCAGTGCTGTGCAATCTTCTCTGCTCTCATGCAGCAGAATAAGGTTTCAGTCTCGTTCACACATTTCTTTGAAGAATCATGCCTGTTAATTAATTGTATAGAAATACTATACCAGTGCCACATGTCAAACACCGTGTTAATCAAAATCTAAAAGGTGGGATTTAAGACCTATTACTAACCACAAATAATCAATGCAGATAGCAACACAGGTCAAGAGACTGGGAAGCCCTTTGCAGGACTGTGCCTGCTAGAACAGTCAATTATATCATCCAGTCCTGTGCATAAACACCTCCACATTCACAAGCAGGTTTTTTTGTTGTTACTGTGGTCGTTTCCAAAGTCTTTGCATATTTTCTGGCTACCAAACTGTTTTTTTTCCCCGCTTCCAAGGTTCTGAATTGTAAATGACTTTATGATTAAGTATCACTGGGATTGCTCCTAAAAGAATGCCACTTCCACCAATGTGGTTGGTTATGTTCTCTGTTCTCATGGTCTATATTTCCACTGGACCATGAAAAAATATGTAAGCTTGTATGTGGTTATCACTATTTGCCCTCAATAAGGATGAATCCTCAGCTGGCACAAACAAGTAGATATATATTAAAGTTTTTTACAATTCAGTTTATAAATGTGTAAAGAAGTTATAAAGGAGTAAATAAGAAATAAGTTTGCATGTGTATTCATTGAGAGTCTGCTCCAATGAATGTGCTCCTACTGGCATAAATAAAGGTATTTCTGAGTTACAATAGCAAAATAAAACTACACATTTCAAGACCACTGTTGTTTACCAAATACTGGCTCTATGTCCCACCCTGTTATTATAAAATTTTTACTTGACTGGAATATTTGTAAATATTTAACCAGAAATCCATATGTCTAAATTGGTTGAGCTCTTTGCTTCTGGGGTGCTCTGCCACAGTAGGTCTGCATTTATGGCCCTTTGAGAATAGAATATTTTGGTTTTTATTGTCTTATATTGCACCACAATCACATGTATTCAAACATATTTTATTAAAGCTACCAAAAGTTCCTATAACTTTTTATGTGCTGCATAAATATAGTATGCACAGCAGTCTTCAATACATCATCTGCTTTTATTTTAACATAAAAAAATATCCATAGAAGTTCTGGGAAGTTTTGGAGTTGTGCGGCGTGCAGTAGATGATGCACTATGACATCGAGGACAGTGTCTGGGGTTACAGCTTCTTCAGATCAGACAGTCCTAGCCAGGAAACTTAAAATCCTCCTAAGGAGTTGTGGAGCTAAAAGTAGATGGTGCCAGATGGAAAATGAGGGCGACTCCATGCCCCCCTCCATCTGCTTCTCGTCATCTCTAGGACAACGTGGCAAAGCCGCCTGCTGCTGGCTCAATCTAAGAGGTGGATGTTGGTAAAAAAACGTCTGTGCTTCTTCTGTAGAGAACAAAACTATACATCTGTAGATAGTTTTGAAGATAAAATTGTGATATATTGGATTACCACTGCCTCTGGCTCATGGTGGAGCACTGGGAGAGTGCAGCCCCCTATGATGGTCCCATGCAGCCTGTGCAGAGATGGAGCTTGGTAGGGATGGCTGCCCAGTTGCTAACTCATCCCCTAGAAATGTGTGTGCCATCAAAGGAAAACTAACAGCTGCTTGTCCATACAGGCTTGAAAAACCCCAAGGGCTTGGGCTGTGGGGTCCAAATGGTCACAGAGAAGGACAGATCCATAGGGGTTGGAGCTATGCCGTGCACTGGGTTCTCCAGACTAACATGGGGTGAGTGTTTGGTTTCACTCCTTGAGGTGCTGGAGCATGTCCAGAGAAGGGCAATGAAGTTTGTGAAGGGCCTGGAGAACAAGTCCTGCAAAGAGCAGCTGAGGGAGGTGGGGTTGTTTAGCGTGGAGAAAAGGAGGCTGAGGGGAGACCTTCTGGTTCTCTCCAACTCCCTGAAAGGAGAGTGGAGAGAGAGGTGGGTCTTGGTCTCTTCTCCCAGGTAACAATCAATAGAATGACACCAAATGGCCTCAAGTTGCACCAGGGGAGGTTTAGATTGGATCTGAGGAAAGACTTCTTCACCAAAAGGGAAGTCAGGCATTGGAACAGGCTGCCCGGGGAGGTGGTGGAGTCAGCTTCCCTGGTGGGATTTAACAGACGGGTAGACAAGGTGCTGAAGGACATGGTTTAGAGGTGGAACTGGTAATGTTTGGTTTATGGTTGGACTCTGTGATCTTAAAGGTCTTTTCCAACCACTATGATCCTGTGATTCTTTTGGCAGCTTTTACAGGAAAGCAGCTTTTAGGCATAAACAAAAGAACTCCAAGAATCAGGGCCAGAACTACAGAAAAACAAAAAGAACCTTGATGTAGCCCTAAAGGCTTATATGTAAGTAACTGCTCGATGGCCAATGTCACCATGAAATCCTGCCATGTCTGTGCTCTGATACAAGCAGGACAGCCTGGGATAAATCTGCCGATGCTGCTTTTGTTATGCAGGTTGTTTAGTAGCCAAAGGGGAATTGTAAACCAAGGACTGTGAGCTTCTCCATTCTTCCTGGCTTCCTATTACTTAGATTTCCTCCATTATTGGTCATGTAGCTATGCCATGGATGAAACAGTGTACCAAGGAATTCATTATCCATCAGCAGAAGCTGCCCCCTATTCAACTGCACCGTCTGCCCAGTGATTTTCAGTTCTCATGGCATGCATTCTTTGAAGTAGATGGGACACAATATCCCTATTTACCTGAAGGGCTTGAATTTGAGTTCCAAAAATAGGTTCCACTTTACTTGCTCATGCTTGTGTAGCCATCAAACAGGCAAAGGCACAGAGCAGGCACAAAGGAGCTCAGGTCAATAAGGTGGCATCAAGGTTCTTGGACCGCTCCATTGCTTTTATCTACATGCGTTTCTTTCCAGTTCCTGCTTCCCAGGGACTTTTCTGGCAACTTTTATTTTGCAAGCTTTACTTTATCTTCTTTCTCTTAAGAAAAAGCCAAGGTAAGAGGTCGCCCACTGGGATCTTTTGAACTGTTGCTTCCCAGACTCTGAGTGCCTTGAAAATGATTCTCAAAATACTTTCTGCAGTTCTTTCTACCAAGAAATATATTAGTAGTGGAAATATTTGAAATGTAAGTAAGAGTTTCTTTTAGATAAAGACAAGTTTTTGCTTTTTTTTCAATGTTCTGTTGTATTATGACAAATATTCTTTAGTCCTTGTTCAAGGAGCATATCATTATCTGAAATTTTCTCTCTTAGTGCTTCCATGGGTGAATTTCAGCATTTCAAAACCCTATTTAGCATTCAGAAGGCGTGTTTCTATTCCTTACATTCCGTTGACCTCCACCGAATGGTGATTTAGCACATGGAAGACCATTTACCTCTGGAAGTCCTTACCTTTCCCACCTGCCTCCCAGTGCCCACTGCACTCACTGCTGACGGTAGCTGCCTGTAGCATGACAAATATCATCCCATGACTTCTGCAAAAGCTTTAACAAATGCATAATGTCCCTGTAAGAAAGAACATGAAGCAACTAGAGGTTTAAGGACCAGCTGAGCCACCTCTGTGCTGGTTCATGCTCCTTTATCCCATGGGTCTCCATGGAGGGGCAGTTAAACCCCTCAGCAGCTCACCCAGGTGCCAGGGAAAATGAAGAGCACCATCATTCCCTAAATTTCTGCAACTTTCTTGGTGAGGGACCTGTTTCCATCCTGGAGTCCAGTGTTCATTCTTCAGGTTTCAGTTGCGTTTATCCTTTCTACAGTTGATCAAACGTTTTCCACTCAACTGAGTACTTTGGCATATGTCTAGAAATCTCTGTCGAGGGCTGGGATCTAATAACGGATGCCACGACTGCCACTCATCTCATGAGGCTTTCGTGATTTTTCGTATAGAACAGATTGAGAACTCACCAACACTTATTTTTATTTTTTTTAATAAACATTCCAACTCATCAAAAATCTCTACAGGGGAGCAAAAGACATGGAAAAAATCTGGCTGTTCTGGAAAAAAATGGTTTTGAAGTTGTTGAAACATGTTACTCCATACTCTAAGTAAAATGTTTCATTTTTAAATTTGAAATTGCCATTTATTTGAAATTTTAAATGACTACATGAGTAAAGAAAACTTAATATTAAAGATGACCATGTGCTTGACATGTTCCAATTTTGTTTCAGACCATTATTTAGTTAGAATTTAATTTTGCCACAATCCAATACAGAAAAAAAATAATATTATGAAATCACAATTCTTTCCATCCAGCTCTGAATTAATGTATGATAAATATTGATCACTGTGCTCATTTGATCTGGGTCCATAGGAACCCATAAGTGTTTGAAATTTATGACAAATCCCATAACCTGTCAAATGTGATTAAAAAGAGAATTCACTCATTTTTTAAAGTCTAGAAGACTTTAAAAAGTCAACTAAGATATTTGTTTGCTACAATTATTTGTTTTAATTTTGGAGAGTTCAGCTTCCTCCTTCCATGTTTCTCGCCATTTGTCACTCTGCTGAAGGCAGTAACTGTTTCTTCCCCCAGTTTAGAGGGAAGCACTGTAAAATGGCATCTGCTTCCAATTTTTCTGACTCCATGGTTTCACACTTTAGACACATACTCCCAGGATAAGCCTTTGGTAATGTCTTTCTGAAAACCTGAACATTTGGTCCTTGCAGCCCCCAGGGCAATTCATGCTTTTGAAGAATTTGCAAAACTTACTGAAGCCTGACCTTTCTTTTCTGAAATCATGTTGACTGTGTTGAATTATGTAGACTTTCTTCTGCTTTCTTTTTTTTTTTTTTTTTCTATTTGATTTTCAAAAAACTTTTGGGGACTTTATCAAATCATGCTAAATATTACAATTTTTTTATTTTTATTTTTTTTTAGCATGCACCTAGGATTTTTCTTAAATAATGAGGTCAGTTATTTACTTTCCAGTCCTCAGGGAGATACTTCTTCAGTGAATATCTATATTTGAACACCTGCATTCTGTTCTTATTTAAAATTTGAGTTGTATTTTTTGGTTTATTCATTTTTATGGAATTTCCTAGCCAGAACCTAAGCTTCAATGGCTTCACACACTCTTATGAGAAGTTTTATTGCATTGACTGTTCTCTGCTTTGCAGAGACATTGGTCAATGTCCATGTTCTTCATTCAGGATAGCAGATACAATACACCACTGGACTTTGCTTGAAGGTTTGTATAATTTCATTTTAAAAAACCTAAAGAGAAACTGTTTCTTTAGTTACAGCTCCAGCAAATGAGTAGAAATACCTCCATGGAGAGGGGAATAAAGGTGCTTTAAGAGATATTCCATTTCAAATAATGGAAATCTCCCCACTCACCTGGGTTTTTTTGGTCCATCTCACCCCAAAACTGTGTGGTTGATACAAGAAGTAACTCACGTCTTCATTCAGATGGTCTAGAAATGGAGCCTTGGTTCCTCTCAGCATTGAAAAAAGGCTTGTTTCTGGCATTTGTCTGACACTTCGAGTACTGAGACAGCTCTTGACTTTTCCCAAGAACAAGCATCTTCTCTGAAATCATTCCATCTCCTTTCATAAGTGTCAAAATAATTGAAATCCTCCCCAGTCAGCATTCAAGATTTTTTTTCCATCCTGCATCTGCTTTCACAACCTGTCCCAGAGGTCTTTCAGAGTTCCCGCTATAAAACCACTTGTGTGTGTGTGTGTCTACATGCATATGCATTGGCCACCATTTCTTCTCTCACCGAGCCACCCACACCATGATAACCTGCATATGAAATTGTTTTGCTTTCTTTTAACTCTGTCTAGACTATTTTGCTAGATTGTGGGACATAGAGATGATGGTCTCTTCATTGCCTTTGAAAAGATACTTTTATTACATTCTCATCTCTTGCACATCTTTCTCAATTTGCATTTTTTGATTGACAAGAGCAGGAATACATAATAAATTATGCTGCTGGGCACAGGTATGCCAGTATCATGTTTTACTTTTCATTATTTTTCTCCCTATATATTTCTGCTTTTCCATAGAGTTTCTGGAATGGAAGAAATGAATGCTCAAAGGTGCTGATTAACTGCTGCACAGGGAGGGAAGAAAAAGGGGAAGGAAAGTGGAATGAATAATTGAAAAATTAATTAAACTCCACAGTACCTTGCTTCACCTCACAATATCTTTGTTTTTCCTTTGTCCTTCATTTTGACTTGTCCAGTTTACACTTGAACCTTCCAAAGCAGGATTTGCTGCTCATGCATTGTGCAGAACTGAGAACATTTAGGGTGGAGAAAAGCCATTTAAATGAGGCTCAGCAGCACCTATGAAATCCAGGTTAATACTAATAATGACATATTTAATTTGATTAGATGACTTCCTTGTATTCGGTGACATTTATTAGCCTCCCTGAATTATATTTATGTTCACAAACCAGTCTTATCTGGTATCATGTACAGTCCAAAACGTGATAAGATAGGATGGGCTGTTGAGGTAGAAGGTGACCTTTTGCAGGTCTGTATTTTGTGGCTCCTTATTAGCTGAACTACTTGCTGCGGCTTTCATAGAATCATGGAAACTTAAAATGGTTTGAGTTGGAAGGGACCTTAGAGATCATCCAGTTCCAACCCCCCTGCCATCAGCAGGGACACTTTCCACTAGACCAGGTTGCTCAAAGCCTCATCCAACCTGGCCTTCAACACTTCCAGGGAGGAGCAGCCACAGCTTCTCTGGGCAACCTGTATCCATTTCCAACACTTCACGAGGAAAAACCGGCCTTAAAACTCAGTACAAGACATACACAGCCCTGTGCTGCTCTGACAACATCGGTCCTGGCTCCAAGTGGTGTGAGATGCCTCATCCATTGGAGCAACTCTCCACCTGGATGTGATGGACCTTCCCAGAATGGAAATGGAGCTTTGGACCCACCAATGGCAGTACAGTCCCTTGGCCACCGTGCAGAGATGATGACAAAAGTGGCCCTTGGTCCCTGGGTGGTGGCTGCAGCCCAGATGGTGGGTGAACTGCTTCTGCTCAGCAGCTGCTCCACAGGAGGGAGCAGTTCCTATGAATTTCTCATCATTTTCCATGAATTTCAAAAGCACTGACTCTTTCCAGCCCTGAGCCGCAGCTGTTTGTGTTTGGATGCAGGAAGAGGGAGTCAGGAATTAAAAAGCCTTTCATGGAGACTGAATTTGCTACTGAATTTTTTTGTCTACATTCACTTATGTATTTGGATAATTGAGAAAAAGTGGTTCATAAACAGCAAAGAGACAAACACTCTTTTTTCCAGAGTAGTGTTATGTAAAATTTCCCTGCTTTGTCTGACCCCAATGTTAAAGAAGAGGTTTTCTTTCTAAAACCAGAACCCACTGTTTTTCTTTCCTGCCTAAGCTTCCCTTTCTTTCTGAGCACCTCTTCTGAATTTTGCAGGCTTCGTGAATGTACAGCGTGACACTAATCCCTGATGTCTTTGCATGGATATGGTGAAATTACTCTCTCCCAGCTCTCAGAACCCTGTGGAGAGCTTAGAGAAAAGTGACAATATCGACAATTCCGTTCTTCTTTTGTTCTCCCCAAATTAAGTCTGTTCCACACAATGTCTTTAACAAGTGACTTATTCACAGATAGGCACGTGTGTGTCATTCCCCAGCTGGGCTCCAGTAGGAATCGTGAGGTTGAACATGTAAAGATTCAGGTCATTGTTGCACAGATTTCAAAAATCAATCTGGGATTCCTAGGTGAGACATTTGGTGATTTCCCAAATCGTCCTCTCGTGCTGTAGCTCAAATAGAAGTTACTGGCTTGATGAAAGAATTCCTGGGTGCAGTTCTGCAACTTGTGCTGCTCACAAAGCCAGACTAAGTTACCAAAACTGCCCCTTCAGACCTCAGAATCCATCAGAGGAGAATTCTGCAGGATTTGAGAAGGCCTGACCACAGACTCCACTTGCTTCATTAGTATTCTGCACCCTTCTTCTCTTTGCTGAGAGGATGAAATCAGAAACTTCGGTGTCAGCAGAAAACCCACAACATTTCCAGACTTCACCGTGGGTAGGGGAGGCACATGGAGAGAGAGAGAGGGAGCAGTGGGTTTACGTGGCATCTCAGCATCTCAGGTGGCGTTGTCACCTGCACTAGTCACATCCCTGTGCCTGGCAGAAAGGGAGTTTCCATGTCTAGATACCCGTTAACTCTGCATGTTGTTTCCCTCATTAATCACCATCTTTTTCATCTCCTACAAGACGTTTCCTCTCCAGCTGGGTGGGTGTCAGGTGTGGTCCCGTATAGCTCCAGTACATTAATTTCCAACTGGTGGCTACTAGTGGTTGGCAAATTAGGTTACTTTGTGACTGGTTATTAGCTGTGTTAATTGTTTGACAGATCGTTATTGACTACCATCCCAGGAGTGGCAGATGGCCAATAAAAGACAAAATGTACCTTGTTGCCTTTTTGTGGCATCTTGATGGCTCTTAGATTTTTATTTAAAAAAAAAAACAAAACACTTTTGCATTGTATACTGTATTTTATCATCACTTACATGAAAACAGAATAAATTATTGAAATTATACAGGAAGGCCTGAGCTATGGCTATAGGGCTATATAAATGAAAATGTAAATAAATCTGTCTTGAATCTCCACTGCAAGGTCTTTCTACAAGCAAAATAAAAACAACAAAACAAAAAAACCCCAGAAACTAAAGGATTTATTTTCCAGGGAAACTATTATCAAGGGGTATACAAAAAAGTAATGAAGACCAACCCATACGCTGAGAAATTTGTCACAAAAGTTGGAGGTTCTTTGGCTGAACAGAAATTTTCTTGAATGTGAAATGCAGTTTCAGGAAGAATAAGGTTTTCCACTGGGATGTTTGTGGATGCCAGAATTCATCCACTCTGTGCTGCTCAAACCAAGATGAAACGTTGCCTTGTGTCATACCGAGCCAAACCATGAGCTGCTCCCTGTCCTCAGCTGATGTTTGAAGCGGGTGAAGCTTTCTTCCCTTTATTTAGCCTGGGGCAGATCCATGACAAGATCAACCTTCTTAATCTAACAGAGACATTCAGAAACCCCTGTTCTGCTGCTGTCTGCACCTGCGCTCCAGAGATGCCACCACATCTGGTTTTTTTTCAATTTGCTGAGGAACTTGGAGTGGCACTTCACAAACCTACATTTTTTTTCCTTCCACTTTTTGCCATGGCTTAGCTTCTCAGCAGCTAGATTATGACTAAACCTGATAAATGTGTGGAAACTTGGTAATTCTCCACCCACTTGCCACCAACTCTGCTGCTCTGAGTCATTCTCTGCTGTTTATTTTGAGTTTCTTTGCTGTCACGTGGCTTCCATAATGCTGCTGAGGCACCAAAATCATCAAGGTACCACAGGAATGCACAAAGGGTATTGCTTTGGGGAGAAAGAGAAGGCTTAGAGTTCAATCTGAAAAATAACAATTTGTGAGCACTGATGCTCATTCATTTGGGACCACTCAACGGGCCTGATGGCTGGTTTAGTGTAGGAATTCTAACAACCTCTAGATCTGAACTTCTCACTCAAAACATGTGCATAGAGGTAGTCAGGAGCAGGCAAAATAAAGCAGATTTATCTTCCCTGCTCACCAGGCAACGTAATGTATAGAAGGGAGAAAAAGAATAACATGTGCTGCTGGTGTAAAACAGGAGAAAAACTCTACTAGCCCATGTCCCACGTCAGGGAGGAGAGTCACACCACCTAGTGCCCTAAGTATGAGACCTTCACTGTGCTCTTGCAGAGAGCTGTGCCAAAGTCATGCTGGATTCCCAAAGGAATTGCAGCAATGAGGATCCATCACAGGATGAGCAGTTCCTCAGCAGTGGAAAATTAGGTGAGTTCCCAGAGGAGCTTCTTCTAAGAGGCTATGGCATATTCTTGGAAGAGCCTTGCATACATTGAAGACCATGGACAGTAGCCACCTGATCGATGAAATGATTACTCCAGCCATTATCCAGCAGCCAAGATATATAGTGATGCAGTGATAATTGCTGTGCAAGACTAGCACTTGAAATGGATGGAGCCAGGTAAATGCTAAAGCGTTCTGAACAACGGCTCCTCGGCAGACTTCAAAGGAATCATGGAAAAAACCAAACCTTGCTGCTGAACAGCAGCGGTTCATTGTCCATCTGGTGAAATGTTTCCATCAGATTTAGCAAGAATACCACTGAGGATGTATTTTCTCCTCTCAGAATACACTGACTCTTGAATTATGTTGATCTCATATGCTGAGTCAATGGCACCTTTACTTTTTGGTTGTTTCAGTGGCTTCCATGCAGTTGTGTTAGCTTTGGCCAGCATTTTCCTTCATTCACTGTTATTTTCATTACGTACCAAGTTATTTGGCATACAGTGTTTTTCCCATAGATCTGGTGCCCTCTATCCCACGTTTATATGCTCTTTATTGAGGTTTTTACTATTGCTATTTTGATTTCTTTGCAGCTCTAAAAATACAAGTCCTTAGCTCTGTCAGGGCTGTATAAAGACCATTGAATAGTGACGGCAATTGTTGAAAATGTGAATGAAGACAATTTAAAATAAGAGCAGTACTGAGTGAAACTTGCCCACCTTTTTTCCCTGAGATTTAAAATTCAGAGGGAGGTGATGGTATTAACATATACTGAACTACTGAGGAGGGAGGCTGCATAAGGATGTTGCTGTAGCATAAATTCATCATATAGAATATTCTCATTCTTACATTTTACAGTTATTTTCACGATTGGCACAGTGCTGTCTTAAATGTAGTTTGATTAAATTCAGTCATAGGAGCAGCACTGTATTAAATCTTGCAGAAAGCACTGAGTTGCACCAGCCACACTTTGCTATGACTGCAACAAAAGCCAAGTCTGAGATTGTTTCATTTTAGATGGAATATGTTTACACTCTATAATAAGATATCAAATGTTCCTTCACAACCAGTTGTCTTTATCAAGAAAAATCCTTTCAGATAGTATGTGAATCTCTGTGCTTTTCTTTTTCAGTCTAAGAAGAATAACTTGAAAATACAAGGAGTGCACTTAGTCATTAATCAGTGACAGCGACAATTCGACCAGTGCAATTAACTACACTTGTTCTATTAATAATCAAGCGTGCCAAAAATGCTTCTGCACTCAGGTGTTAATCAGGACACTGTGTAGCTCTGCCTAACTTCCCTTTAAAGTGCTAAAGGAAATGCAGATTAATGGAGAATCAATGTGAGATATAGAAGTGTGACACGCACTTGTCACTATAACTCAGCTTTCTTGAGAAGGCATCAAGATGAGGCAGCTGAAAAAAAGGCAACTCGATTTAACAAACACCTTTACAAACCTGCCTGTTTAATCAACCCAGAAATACTTTAATATCAGGAACTGGAGAAATAATCTTAGCTGCTGCCTTGTGTTTAGTAGATACATAGAAAAATGCATCTGGGTTACACGGGATTATCTATCTCCTCCCAATATCTCACTTTTATTCTCCCAGGGACCTAGTGCTGACAAGGCTCAGAGGGAAGGTGAAGTGTGTCCTGGAAGTGATGGTCTCTCTGATTTGAAGAGTTCTCCCACTCAGTGTATTGTACAATCCAGCCACTTGCTCCAGGGTCTGTCTGGCAGAGCTGGGTAAAGCACGGATGCAGTTTAGTGAAGGCTCTGCAGCACATCCATCAGCAAATTAGGCTCCCGTAGACTAACGAGCTTATGTCTGTTTCACTGAACAGGTTTTTCCCTGATTTATCATGAAAAGGGCAGTTTTAATACCTGCTGAGAAGCCAAGCCTTTCACTCTCCTGGTGGCATATGCCATGATGAGGTGAGGGAATAAGCCTAAGGGAGGGAATAGCTGAATAACCAATATATTTGAAAATGTATTTCCCAGTAACACATCAATTTTTTTCTATTTTCATTTAAACATCCCATACAAACTCTGCCAGGTCTCTGTTTAAGTGATAACACGTAACAGCAGCAAGGAAGCTGACTCCTGAAACTCTGCATGAGGTCCTGCATGGTAAAGGGCTTCACACTTGATGAAGGTGACAGAAGGAGCTGAGGACTTTGCACGGTGCCTGTCAGGCTGGCAGCCAGGGTGCTTTTGGCTTCTCTCTAAAGGATGTGGGACCTTCCGTCGTTTAGGATCAGGCATGATTTAGTGGGTCATTTCAGGGTTTCACAGAGGCAAGTATCTAACGAAGTATGTCACTCAACACTATTAATCCATTAATCAGAACCCTCCTCTTCTCCCACCCCAAACTAACCCACTAATTTCAGCGCTAATTAACCTATCAGTTAAAGCAGACAACAACTATCTTCCACACAGATAGTTCAACATTTATCTTCCTATTTATCTCACCGTTTGCTCAGGATTGCAAGAAACAGGGTGGGCGATGTTGACTGCAGCCCACCCCAGGGGAACAGGGAGCTGTGGTGAATGGCCTGCTTATGAGGAACGAGGAGCTTAATTTTCTGAGATGCTGATCACGCTGTCTCTGTGCTCTCTCATTATAATAGGAGAACTGATTTGTGTTTGCAGGCTCCTGCAACACAAAAATGTGTGTGTTCAAATGTGTTGGTTTCAAGGCATTGTGTCATTTAAGAGTTAATTACTGTGGTGGTTGCACTGGGCTGGCAGCCAAACCCAGCCGCTCACTCTCTACCCCCACCCCAGGGGTCAGGAGAGAGAATTAGGGGGCAAGGGGAAGGAGAATCATAGGGTGAGAGAAGAACCATTTAATCATGGAAATAAAATAAAACTAAAAATAATATCAATATTAGAATAATGATTATAATAACAATAGTAACAAAATATGCAAATGGGTGACATCCTGTGCCATTGCTCAGCATCCGATGACCAAGCCCGGTCCATTCCCAGAGAACAATCCCGGAGAAGCGACAATCCCGACCCGAAACCTCAATCCCGGGAGAGCCAGAGCCCGAGCGAAAGCCAGAGAGAGCAAGAGAGGAAGAGCCCCTCATGAATCTCCTGCCCATGGGGGACAGGAGATGGAACAGCCCCTTGGCAGAGCCCAACGCCCATGGAGCTGATCCATTGCAATGTTCCTCACCACCCCTAGACTTGTATTTTTAGACTGGCAAAACGCAAAGTCCTTCAACTTCCAGCGACAAATGAAAACATCGGTCTGTTATCAAAATTTCTCTCCTACCAAATCCCAGCTGAACCCAAACCCCAGAGCTGTTCCAGTTGCTGAACAGAAACCAGCTCTGGTCCAGTACAATTACTCAGAAGGTAATTCAGGCATCTTTAGGGCTATAAAGCAGCAGCTCTTTGCAGAGGTGTGCTGCATGATAGTGTGGCATAGCAAAAGCAACGTTATTTTACCATTAAAAGCTACAGAAGAGACTTGGCCATACTTGAATTATACAGATTTTACTTCTGCTGGCACTTTTGGGTTTTCACAACAAATGTCCCTGTCCCTGTAGCAGTTATTCACACAAGTTAATAGTTCAG
>NW_010291926.1:96190-99440 GCF_000700745.2 Antrostomus carolinensis
AAGATCACAAGGTACAACATGATCTTTACAAAACTAACCCATTCTAATTTGCACTTACCCTTCGCTAAAATGACTAAATGCCAAATTGTGTCATAAATTATCCCTTAATTTCTGCTTCTGATGGACTTTGTTCCATTTAGTGTATTTTCTTTATTCTGGCCCAACACTTTTACTATCCTGAAACTATTTATCCAGAGAAAAAAAATATGAATTTGACCTTTTATATGAAATCTAACTAACTTTTATTTTGACTGCCTATTTTAGATGACTGCATTTGGGGAAAAAAAAGAGAGAAAAGAAGTGTGTTTCCTACTTTATAGCCCATTACACTCTAATAATTTCAGGGAAACATCAAATTAAAACACTGACAAAAACATACATAGAACCTGGCAATTCCCTCTGGAGTTTTAGAGCTTATGATCACACAGAGCTTGCCAGAGAAGTTTTTATCATCTCCCCCAAATCACTGAGCCCTTCCAAAGCATTGTGTAATTATGTAATTAGGTAACATGTCTCCTGTATTAAAAATGTTTATGTAAATTTGTGTAATGTGTGAACTGCACGTGAACAGAGGCCGGTTGCGAACTGTGGGATTTAGGCTGCTTTAATGCTCTATGGATTGGTTTTGTCAGTGTCTCTTCGTTGTCTCACTTTCAGTCTCCATGGTGGCCACCACGGAGGAAAAAAATATGATCCATGTAATAAAATGTAAATTCACTCTGAGGTCAAGCCAGGAGGAAAGATTTCAGAGTCCTTAAATCTGTATTTAGACAGTTCTCTACTCCAATAAAATAAAATGATAGAACAAAATTGATTCTGGGTTGCTTGGTTTCTATCATATTTCATTCCCACCTGACAAATCTGTAGGAAAACATTCAGGCAAATCTATGATGGTGAACTTTGGCAGGTGGGTGGTCCTTGCAACCATCCCTGGAGCCCAGAACTTGCAACATAGAACCCTGAAATAGATTCACAACATCCATTGAGCCCCAGGGCTGGAGAGAAGGTGTCTACAGGGAAAAGGGATGAAGGGTACAGTCACTGAGTGGCATGTGGGGACTCCTTTATCCCTGATAAACTGGAGTCTGTCCAGTCCTGTATTGGGTGTGATGGCTGAAGGTGTACTGCCCTGTGGGTTCTCCTCCACAGCCACTCACCCCTGTGCTGCCACCCAGCCCCTGGCCTGCCCCACCACCCCACCTTCTCCCTCTGATCCAACACTGTGGTTCAACAACCCATTTCCTGCCTACTGTTTCAGCCAAGTCATCTCAGCTTGATCGAAATAGATTTTGGAGAGATCATACAAGAATTTTGGTGTGGAAGTGTTGAAGGCCAGGCTGGATGAGGCTTTGAGCAACCTGGTCTAGTGGAAGGTGTCCCTGCTGATGGCAGGGGGGTTGGAACTGGATGAGCTTTAAGGTCTCTTCCAACCCAAACCAGTCTGTGATTCTATGATTCTATGATATAAGGAGACAGTGACATCTGACCAGGGTGGCAATGAGCAGTGAGGAGCTCTGGGGACAGTAGCCTACATGGGTGAAATCAGCTGTCTTCTAGTAGGTGGTTTAGCAAAACCAGCAGCTTTTGCAGGCAAAAAAGAAGCAAGATAGACGTATTTATAAATGTTGGTTTGTTTCCTTGGAGGCAACCTTTGGACTGTATTGATTTTCCTCTTATTTAATACTCAAGCAGCCTCCTACTTTTCTACACAGCAGTATCCCCTGGTTATTCCACTGCCCCTTCCCCACAGAGGCACAGAACCAGAGACGCGGCAAACGGCACGCGAACCTGCACTCGAGTCACAACAGCAAGCTCACTAATTCTGCACATTTTGCCTTCCTTCCATTTTTTCTTGCTCAGTAGGAAAAGAGAAAGATTACTGTATTTATAATATATTATTTTTCTGTCCTCCAATATCAGAGAAAAAAGTCATATGAAAAAAAAAAACACTCTGCTGGGCAATATTGCTATGGAATAAGGAGGAGGGAGACAATTCAAAGCAAGTGTCCTCCTTTTATCTGATCCCTGCTGTTCTTTTTACAGCCATTCAGCTGGTAATGTTACCTTTCATGCTTTTAAAGAAGCCAGGAAAACTAACATTGGCTCTTAAGGAAATCCAGTTTTCCTTTTGAATCATCTTTGTTCCCATCTCAAAATAAGCAGGTGCACCAGTGAATAGCACAGAAGCACCCAGTCAGGTCAAAGGAAGGAGATCCCACAGCGAGGAGTCCTGCTCCTTCAGTTCTGTGTCATCAGAACTTGTTTCCTCAACACCAGGGATTTTTTTGTCTTGTAGGATGCTCTCATGAAGATCTATCTATAGGGAATGGGGTTCTTCTGTGCTCCAACATAGCTGTCTTCGGGTTCACATTAAGCATGGAGTCTTCTCAGCTATACTAGCCTAAAGGCATCTGCTAGAACCCTATAGCCACAGCTCTGAACTGGGGATGTTTTTCATGCCTGGCATCAAGAAAAGGGTGATCTGTGGCTTCCTTAAGGCCTCCATTTGACCCAGGTGTCAGATCAACCTCTTCTACTATTGAACAATGAATAATGAATGCTTAAAGGAATACTCACAACAGATAGTTCCAAATGATGCCCAAGCTGAAGCTCGTATGAAATATTCATTGAAGAACCAGGAGTAGCAAGTGGATTAATAAATCAAGCCAAAAAAAAAAAAAAAAAGAAAGAAAATTCCATTTTATTTTTGGACAGTTTTCAAACAATTAAGAGGGCAAAATTTTATCAAGGAAATCGGTTGTTACAGATTGTTCAGCCAAACTAAGAAGTGCCTGTAGTGCTGCTTTCATACTACTTCTCAAGACCCTTTACAACACTTGTACGCTTCTAGTAGGGCAGCTCATCACAGCTACTCTCAACAAGCAAGGAGTAGGATCTTCTCATTGTTATCTAGCAATGATTCCTCACAGCTTGTAGAAAACAGCTCTTGGCTGTGCACATCATAGACTTACACCTTTTTGTCAGCAGAAAGCTGTTTAGCAGAATAATTTTAATTAATAGGAGAACATCAGCAGGTTTGATAACTCAGGTTCACCTTTCTACCCGTGTGATCAGGAGCTGGCAACACAAAACTACAACCTTTCTCTTCAGACTTTCAGAGGATTTTTTTATTGTTATTATTGGCACCTTGACAAATTATTCAAAACAAAGTGTGTGGCTCACTCTGCACCTGGCAGTTCCCTGCACAGCACATGTGGGAGGTTCTAGCACATGAGCATCACATCACAGG
>NW_010291926.1:99496-100405 GCF_000700745.2 Antrostomus carolinensis
ATTCCACACCTCTGCACTCATCTATTACACATTTTTATCTAAGTTTTAGATATTTTTGTCAACCCACCCAGATCCAAAAACCTCTAACTTATGGAAGCACAGTGAATATCCTGGTGGGAAACAGATGACCTCTATTTCACAGAATCCCAGAATTGCCTTGGAAAAACCCTTTAAGATCGAGTCCAACCATGAACCCAATATGTGACAAGTCCCCAACTAACCCATGTCCCTCAGCACTGTGTCTACACGACTCTTCAATCCCTCCAGGGATGGGGACTCCACCACTGCCCTGGGCAACCCCTTCCAATGCCTCAGAACCCTTTCAGCAAAGAAATTCTTCCTCAGATCCAATCTCAACTGCCCTTGGTGCAACTTCAGGCCATTTCCTCTTGTTCTGTCACTTGTTCCTTGGTTGAACAGACCCACCCCCACCTCTCCACCCTCCCTTCAGGGACTTGGACAGAGCCAGAAGGTCTCCCCTCAGCCTCCTTTTCTCCAAGCTCAACAACCCCAGTTCCCTCAGCCACAAGGGAACTCAGCACACTTGTGCTCCAGACCCTTCCCCAGCTCCGTTGCCCTTCTCTGGACATGGTCCAGCATCTCCAACATTTCACATCCGAAAGGAGTCTCCCATGGAGAATAAAGATCTTGTCTGCTTTTCTTTCAGCTATGTCAGCTGATCTAATAAAAAAATATTGTCTTTGCTGAACTTGCTCTACCTCCACCCTTACAGCATTACGGCAACTGTGAGCACAGTGATTGCCCCAATCCAACATGACACTCATGATTCAATAGCCAGCTTATGAACTCTGCAGCTGGAGGCAAGTGGAGACTGTGCAGGGCTTTGTGTGTGTCCACATTATCATTCCAGTTGGGATCAGGAATGTGCATCAGACGAAGATCCCCTGA
>NW_010291926.1:100425-101758 GCF_000700745.2 Antrostomus carolinensis
TGCCTACACATGAAGAACCCCTTTGAGCAGTGCCAGACAGGATGATGCACACCAGGAACACAGCTTGGGACAGCCCACTCCAGCTGCAAAGGAGCATTCAGTCCATGGGGCCAAACCAGAGTAGGTATGAAGACAATTCTCTCAAGCATGTGCAGGGCAGACTTCAGGTTCTCACCTCCAGACGTTTTGCTCTACAGCCTTGTAGACCACTTCTAGGACCCAACCCACTGCTCTTAGCAGGGAGAGGCTCTGGGATGTCCAGTATAAACCACTATAAAAGCATTACCAGATGGTTAGTGCATTCAGGGCATGGTCAAGAACCATAGTTACATTTATTAAATGACCTCATACCTTCTTGTAGTGAGGTCACCACACCTGGGTGAGGGTTGAAGCCGTTACCTTAGTGAATAAGAATTCCACTCTTTCATTTTGCTTGCCTCTGAACAGCTCTCAAGCCTGAGGTGGCTATCCCAGCCCCCAGGAACAGATTGAAACCTCCTGAAGATAACCACATTGCCACAGCATTAGGGCTGAGGGGATGATGGGGTTTTCATTGAGTGCGCTGGCATTTATGAGTTGCAGAAAAGTGGAAGGAAAGAAAAAGCGCTCACTGAGAAGGATGATTAGTCTCCTACCCTTGAAGAAAATTGTTTTACTCAAGACCTTACATTTCAGTAAAGCTCTTTTTGTTCCGATTTTAAAGCTATAGATTAATCTCTCTGATTTAGGCAGAAAATAAGCCATTAGTCTAGCTAGCTCTAACAAATGTCTCTAATGGACGAATTTTCAAATATACTCTCATTTCCCACATATTTCCACTTATCAAGGCTATAAAAGTTAGTTTGTGTACGGCACTGCGGAAGCACATTGAGACAAAAACATAAAGACAGATTTTATTTTCAGCATAAAGGATTTAGCCATGGTTCAGTTGTCAAAATGGTTCGACTGAAACTAATTTAAAAAAGGAAACTGTATTTTTGATTAATCAGAAATTTCCACAAAGAACATCTGCTTTCTGTAGAAAATGTTGACATGTCAAAGAAACAAATTACATGAGCACATTCCAGCCAAACGTAAACACATTTGAAGCTCATGAATTTCAGAATCTTTCCTTTCCACGTCTTTTAGTGGAAATTAAATTCTCAAACAATTCTGCCTCTTTTCAAATTCATTAGAATGAATTAGCAGTTTCCTGAGGAGTGCTGGGTCTCATGAGAGGAAGCCTGCGGAGACCATCACTCCCCGGTGCAGAGGAGCGCAGGATGCTGATGGTGAACCACCAGCGGGGTCCCGCAGAGCTCCTGGGTGGCCGCAGCTCTCATCGTGTGACCTG
>NW_010291926.1:101893-123657 GCF_000700745.2 Antrostomus carolinensis
GGAGAAGTGATACTGCTCCAAGCTGCTTGAAGAACCACAGCCTACCTGCAAGCAGCTCAGATGAAATTTTTCCAGGCACACAAACATGAAGCAGTTGGTGTGAGCTGGAGACTACGTACAATCTGCTTCATTGTCCCCTGGATCTGAAGAGTCCTGAGTGGACAAGTGCAATGTTACCCCAGAAGAAAATCAGGTGTTCTTCTGCTTTTGTTTATGAGAGTCAGTTCACAAGGTTTTGGTTTGGTTTTTTTTGGTTTTTTTTAAAGAAGTATTAATAAAGTTGGGCTGTTCTTTGTTGGGTTTTTTTACTTAATCTAATACAAAATGTACATAATAGATGGTAGGAGTAATACCACATTCCTTTGTAAGTCACACATTAGAGACATACCATCTGAGTACTCCTTCTGCTTCTGTTATAATTTATTTTGCTCATAGCTTTCGGTGAACCATGTGGGCTGAGACATTATGGCTTTTGAATAGCTCACTAAATATATTTAGAATGTTTAATTGAAGCTTAACCTTTATTTTGTTCAATAAATGTATTCGCCACCTAACAGCTCCAAACAAGAAAATAACTTTGTGGAGGTTTTACATTTTGCTGGCATTGTTTCTCTCTAAAGATAGAGAAAATGAAGCCTCTGCAATAAATGGATGGAACAGGGAATCAACAGAGTAAAAAATAATTTTGATGATTTCTTCTTTGCACTGCAATTATATCCAGTACACTTGACAATGAAATAAACAAATAGTACAAATGAAGCCATTAATTTCCTTCCTATCTACACAATTTTAATTAGAATCATTTAATTAGTCTTGGCTACAATTTCTCAAGAAGATTGCACAACACACATTTAAGCTACTCTCCTGCAAGAAGATATATTTATCATTGTTTATTAAGTACAACAAATAGCTACAACAGTACTAGGTAGGCCGTGATATATGCTGTTGTCAAAAATAATTCTTTATCATCAAATGTATTTGAAAGCAAAGTTCTCTCCAGGTTCATTAGTCATTAAGCTTTTGCTATTTTAATTGTTATAATAAATATAATGACGTATTTAATATATGCACTAACTTTTTACGACATGTCATTTTTCGTTGTTGGGAATAAATGTCCCTGAGCTTTCAAATAATTTTCCCAGTTTGGTTTCCCAGAGCTTTTGAAAAACAACCTTTTCAAGATGCAACATGAAATCGGAGAAAATTGGTTTGAAAGGGACTTTGGGTTCATTTTCAGAGGTCACCTAATTTATCTGCTTTTCCCCACCTCACCACTGCTGATAGTTTTTCTTGTAGAATCAGTTCTAAGAGCCCCCACTAACCAAGGTTTCTGAAGTTCCATATGCTCCTCCCATGGTTAACTGGTCTTAGAGTGAGAAAAGTTTTCCTTATGTCTTACCCAAATTTTCCTTTCAGTTTACGCTAATTATTCCACGTGCTATTGCTGGTAGACATGGAGAAGACATCAATCCTTCCCCTGATACAAAACCTGGTTCCATGTCTCCCTTCAGTCTTCTCCAGCCTCCACAGACTGCTTTGGTTTTTCAGCTCTTCCTCTCAAGGTGAGGTATGCCAGATTTTGTAACTTCTTACAAACACAATAATTCTCAAATGGAAATATTAGGATGGGAGATCATTACACTAGGAGAAATAATAAGCCATAAAATTATTCTGACATATCTAACTGCACAATTGTCACAGTCTGAGAAAATGTTAAACTAACCAATTTTTTTCTATTGCTGGTTATAAGTAGAACTGGAAAAACAGTCACAACAGATAAGTTATCAGGTTAAATCTTGTCTTTCATTCTTTACAGGAACTGACCAAAAACCTGACAGTTTTCTTGGCTGTATTTTCTACTTAATGTTTTCTACTGAAAATTGTTAGTTAATATTTTCTGGTTTCTAAGTCACTTAAGTTACTTTACCAAAGTCTTAATTATTCAGGTTTCCAACAGACAAATTGTAGACCCAAGTCAAATCAACCAGATCTTACAAATAGGTTTGCTGAGGATGTTGACCACTGTTGCCCATGAAAAGCCATAAATCTTTGAGAAGATGATAAGAGACCGCAGTTGGAGTCAGGACTTATTGATTTTATAGAATATTTAACTGATGAGTGTAAACACAAAAGTTTGCTTTCTTAAAGCAATATTTTGCTACAACAAATACAAAATTCCTCTTCTTGGACATATTCTTTGATAATTTTTTTTCCTGCCATAGAGGTTTAATGTCCTTATTGTACGACAAAATTGATGTTGCACAGTGGAAGATGATCATATCAGCTGGTCCAAACCTGGGGTTTGAGTCAGTCAACAGATGATGGTAATAGGTCCCAAAGTGTCAGGAAAATTAACATAGGGATGGAGGAAAAGAAAAATTTTCGAATATTTAAATGAAAAATTCAAGTGATAAGTAGCATTTTCCAAGAAGTTGGTAAGCTGATTTGTTAATCTGGGTTAAAAAGTTCCCTCTGTGGAAGTTATACAATAAATTCAGCTATTAATGTGAAAAAAACACCAATATATAAACATCAGAAGGTGGAAAGACTTTGGAAGTACAGGAAGTTGAAAAGAAAAGATAAAATTCTCAGGAAAAGTCTACTCATAAGAGTTCAGGAAAATAAGATGCAATCACAGGGGTTTTTGTACAAATGAAATCCTGGCAGAGTTCTGGGTTTATTCCTACAACAGTGGTGATAATGTTGTTAATAATGATACAGAGAAGGGAGAACTGTTCCATAAACATTTACCTCTCTGACTTTCAAAGTGAATATGAGGATGGAGTACTTAGGAGTCTTCTAGTAACTAATGAGGAAGTTAAACAGTACATATAAACACAAATATTGTAAAATTGACAGCCCTGATACCTTCTGCAGAGGGTGACCTTTGGAGCCAGTTGAGGTTATCTTAGCAGAACGTTTATTTTCAAGACATCATAGAACAGTTGAGAAATTTGAACAGATTAGAAGAGTGTTAATGTTGTGTCAGTACTCCAGATATGTAGTCAGGACGACCTTGGTACCTCTAAGTCACTTAGCCTGACCTCAGTCCTGGGCAAATAATGGAACAAAAGCTGATAAAAGATTGAAGTGATGAAGAATGGAAGATGGGAAGATGATTGTCATTCCACAAGATTTTATGAAACAGGTCATGTCAAACGAACAAACCTGATTTTGTTCTGCTGATAACATTACAAGCCTGGTTGCTGTGCAGCTCTTACAGCCTCTGACTTTTGTATGGTATTTGACTCAGCCCTGGGAATATTGTGATTAAAAATGAGAATTATTCAATAGCAATAAAAGACAGGTTAAATCTATTAAAAATGGGTAAGCTAATGGATCTGAAGCATAGTCATCAGAGGGAAATCATAATTAAGTGCAGTGCTGGTTTTCTGCTGGTATCTGCTTACTGCTATTAATCATTTTCAGTAATGATTGGCTTGGAAAAGTTTCAGATGACATGAAGATTGATGTGAAGGTAAATAATTGTGAGAGCAGGGAAATAGGAGCATTCTGGATCCCTCACTAACCTTCTTCCTTCCAAACAAGAATATTAAATACACTCAGATGCAAAGATATGTTTAGAAATCAAAAATGAGGCCATATATGCTAAATTTAGGCCGGTACCTTGGAAATTATCCCAATGAAAATGATTTAGCTTTCCACACAGCAAAGGAACAACAGCTCTGAGAGGGTGCACCAGCAAAAAGGGTTGCATGTTCCTGACAGACACTGACAGGAATACACATGGGATGTAAATCCATGCTGGGCTCTCATGAGATATACTGGTGCTGGTGACAAGAATTTGGAAAAACCCTATAAATTCCTCAGGGGGAGGAAATGTTTCCATATGGGAAATCAGGGGTTTGATTTGTTTTGTTTCCTGTTAAAAGGAGACTCCATTAAAAGGGGATCTCATTGAAGCACCTACATCCCTTCATGGGGGCAGCACTCACTAGGACCTGTTCCCCATCACAGAAGACAACCTTGGTCCTAGAGATGATGCCTGAGGAGCCTTCATCAACCAGGCAACCTTCACAAGGGAGAATTGTACTGAATACTGAAAAATGTCTTGATGGAAAGTATATCAGAGTAATCAAGTTGTGGAAGCTGAAGCCAGATATATTCAACCAAGAAATAAGACAAATATTTTTAAGAATGAAAGATCTTTTGTTTTTGGGACAAACTGGGAGGACTGGCCTTCACCATCTGCTGATGCTTTCAGATGCCTTTTTGAAATTACTCTTTAACCAGCAATATAAACTACAGGGATTATTTTAGGGGAAAGCAGGGTGCAATAATAATGTTTAGAAGATATATCAGAGCCTTCTGAACTAAATCTTTATGAACCAATATTAATTACTTTATTTCTGGTATTTAATACAGTTACAGCCAAGTTTCCAGCCATATTCAAAGGCTTGTTGTGTTGATCCATGTGCAAACAATTATGAAAAAGTGGGACCATGATACAAAATCAAAAGGAATCTGAATAAAAGTTGGTAGAATGAGTAGCCTCATTTCTTTAAATGGCTCTTTACAGCAGAGCAAGAAAATTGATCTGATAATTTAAAGGGTATTATATAACCAATCTTCTTTTCTGGTTCACGTACTGAAGACTTTGATCCAGACCTTTATGTGCATTTCTGAACATTGATCTTCATCACCTGCAGTGTTCATTTTTTCTGCAAAGGCTTAGCTTAACCAAAGGGAAAATATCAGTCCAAAGGAGGTACATGTCTGTATCACGTGTGCTGGCATTCAGTTGCATTGGAGACTCTAAGGTAGCGCAGGTCCAGCCATGGGAAAATGGGAGAGGGAACCTTGTACACAGTGTCAAGAGACAGACTCGGCTCTCTAGTGTCTTCTCCAATGCTCTGGCACAGGTGAAGGGAGAAATGGGACATGATATGGCATCTAATATGTGTGATACATGTAGAATAGGATATGACCTGTAGCTAAGAAAAAACGTTAGCTATGAACTCTTTAAGAGCAAAGAAGGAGCATAAACCCAACATCTTCCATTGCTTGTAAAACCATGGTCGTTTATCACATATATCCAGTACTCCACTTATGCAAATGTGTAGGAAGAGAGCATAATAATAATACTGGAATCTGTCAGAAGTGTCAGTGAAATATGATTTTTCATGGAAAAAAATCAAGTATTTAGCTAATATCAAAATAAGTCTGTTGCATTCTTTCATACACTAATGTTTCATCTGAAGTGCAAGTAAATCTAAATACTAATGAAAAAAAATCAAACTCATCTATCAAGCTTCTGTATTCTCATCTGCTTACATCTCACTGGTCTGATATAGGTAATAAGCTACTTGTGGTTTCATTCTATTACCTTGAGGGCTCTTAAACGTACTAGTCCCCAAGATATCAGTTTAAAACAATAGAATAGCCTTGAATTCACTGCATTTAAGAACAATGTTAAGCGTACACAAGATCTTAGTTTACATCTCTTCTTTGGGCTGTTATTCATACAATGAGGACCTTTTAGTCACCACAGCCAGCTGAAGAGTTTTGCTGGAGGTACTCACATGAGTAAACGTACACTGGAGTGAGAGCCTGCAGCATCTGCTTGAACTACTTAAATGAAAAAAGCTTTTGCAGTAGCAATTCAGTGTGAATTATGAATGCAAGTGGACTTCAGAATCTGTTCTCTATCTGAAAATACAAATACCAGTTGTAGGATGCACAGACTTTTTTCCCCTTAGCTACTGTAGCATCAAATGAGTTCTGCTATATGTCTTGATTTACCACTAAAGTTAAGTGTCAGATTTTAGGCAAATAAAAATGATTAAAATATGACAGCTGGCAAATTATGCTAACACCTGGCAACAAATCATTCTTGACAGTTCAATAGTACACTTCTTAAAGCACAGCTATTAATATTATAAACAGTGAAGTGCATAAATTGTAGTACTTGACTAACATACTCGGTTTATCTTAACGTGGAAAAATGTCATAGTCGTATTCCTTAGGATTGAGGAAAATTGGAGATGAATAATTCCAAATGCACAAATACTTTTAAGTAACATTAGTGTGGTAATTCAGAACTAGTAGAACACGAAATTTTAAATGTAGGATGACATTCAACTTATTCTTTGTGCTGTTAATTCAGTTAAGGTTGCCATGGACTGGTGGAAATTTCCAAATATATAAGTATTTAGGTGATATCATATTTGATACTAATTGCATCAATCCATTTGTGTTCTGCTATGAAGTCATGGCACCTGGGTTTATTTTGAATAAACAAAAATGACCCTTTCAACTACAATTGTTTTTGGAAGATGACATTCTTTATTCATATCCCAAGGGTGTCTGTGCAGATGAGTCCATATTAATTAATAGATTGGATCAGTTAGTATTTTAAACCCATTAATTGTCTTATTTAATTGGTCTAATTGTGACAATTTAAAGACAACGGAAATGTGTCTAGAAGCATGGAGGCACCTAGTACCATCTTCTCAGGACCGAGTTTTCTCCTGCTTGTTCTGCTGTTGCCTTTGCCTCTTGAAAGCCCCATTTCCAACAAGATATAAGACAGATCCATCATGCCAAATAAAGATGCCAGTGGTGGTCTGCCTGGGCCAGTGAGGGAAGCAGCAGAACAACCCTTTGAACAAACACAAATCTCAACTGGAAACCCAAGTTGTATCTTGTGGGAGGTTCATCCTACAGCTAGTGAAGGACTGGAGAAAAGGGAAAGAACAACTCTACTTTCTAAGCACCTGCTTTCCTCTCTAACCCATTCTCTGGGTTTTTAAGCTGAACTTTAGCAGAGCATAAAATCCAGTGGAGCCAACTCCGTCCCAGATTTTATGAAGGATAGATGAGGTACCGTACAAGCATCTATCCTAACCCTTGAAATATGAGGGAAATCTTCAGATGAATATTAAAATGTGAAAACATATGAGATAGAATCACATAATCTCTCTGCATGATGGAGAAGGATGATTAATATAACATTAAGTAATACACTTTCCTATACGTCATCAGGTGGAAATTTCACAATTTCACAAATTAAATTCATATTGGATTTTTACTCTTAATGTTGTCTTTCTGGTTTTATTTCACCATGTGGCAGTGGAATAATTATTTCTGTATTGTACATGTTGCTGTGCACAGTTTGAGGAACTAAAAATAAACTATGGCTTTACTGATACATTTTTTGACTGATACATTTTTTGACTTTGTCATAGATAATTTATGGAATAATTTTACACTTCTGCAACACCCAGCTCACAATTCATATTCCAATACATGAGGTGTCATTTGCAATTTGCGATGGATTCTTAATGAAATTCTTTGGATCTTACCTTCTAAATGTTTCATTTTATGCTTGGCCAGAAGAGTGGAAGTGTGTTCATATACATTTATACATTGTAAATGGAAATAAAGCTATGATCTGGCTCATCTTTCTAATCTATTTATCCTCCCAGCTCCCCCAGTGCTACAAGGAATATTATCATCTGCATTACATGGGTAGAGAAATAAGAAACAAGAAGCTAATCTGACTTGTTCAAGGTCACAAAATAAACATGTGGGAAGTAAGGAGCTGAATCCACCTCCTTCAAGTTGGAGACTTACCTTCTCATGGCTGTGCTGGGTTCCTTCCTCACTGGCTCATCCTCCTTCTCCCTCCAGTTTAAATTAACTTATTAACTCATTGACTAGGACATAAATAAATGTTGAAGTTTACTTAATTTCAGTATAAGTCACCTGGAGAGTCTTTCTTGGGAGCAGTCATCAATAAATATGTTGTGATCACAACAGATAATGGTTGAACACATAGTTTCTTGAAGAGTTATTGCGTTCTTCAGATAAAGCAAAAAGGGGCACTTGAATTACCAGCAGATTATTCCACTATTTCAGTGCTCTGTCCCTTTCTGTTGGCCAGCATCCAAGAAGGATGCTGATAAATTGGAATGGGATCAGATATGCACCGGCTGAACGATGAAAGGATTGGAAACGTGCCCTCAAGTGCAGAGACAGATCTAATTGAGCTGTTGTTTTTTTTTTTTTTTTTTCTTACTAAAGCAAAGATCAAGGGCTAAACTTAGAGTCTGCAAGCATCTATCTGGGGAAGGGAATTTCTAGGTAACAGACTGTCAGTCTAGCCAACATGTAACTGGGTAAAAATATCTGGAAGTTGAAGCTAAATATTTTAAGATTTAAAATTAATCTTTATGACGGTTCTCAAATGACTCTGGTAGGTTCTCCATCCCTAGAAGTCTGGATGTTTCAGATCTCAGTAATACCTTTGATGAACAAATAATTTTTCCTTCTAAAAGTCCTATTTTATTTTGAAATGTGTATTTTGTAGAAGGAACCAAAATAAATTTAAAAAAAACCCCAACAATGTGCCAATTATCAATGTGAATTAGTAAATTGGAATTTGTTCAATGTAATTACAGAACAATTTAAATTTTTTACCTGCACTTTGGGATGCAAAAAATTAATTAAAAAGTGAACATATTTTGCAGTTTTCCTACCATCTACACTACAGGTGTCTCTTCCAGCAGACATCTAGCTCAAACAGCTGGTTCTGGCTTTTCCAGTGGAGTGTTCTCCAGGGTTTTACCTCTGCTAAGAGCACGGAGATCTGTGGTCAGCACATCCCACAGCTGCCCGTTGACAGTGGAGGGAGGGTTCCTTTCAGCTCTCATTGATTTATGGCTCTCATCTGAACCACACAAACCCTCTTCTCCTTACAGACTTTGGCTGCTTTTGAATGATGCCGTGGTTCTTGCTTGGCTTTGGGTAATTTAGGTCCCTCACTTGTCATATATAAAACCTTCCCCACCAAGCAGAGCTGAGAAGCATGTGATTCAATAAAGAAGCTTTTACCATGAAATCTGTTTCCATGTTGGTCTGATTAAGCTTACATTTGTTGACCTTCAGGTCTTGGTTCAAAGCTCAAGCAGATTTTAGCTTCGAGTTAGAGAGTCCTTCATTGTAAAGAGCTGTTGAATCTACAAGAAGACTCCTCTGGGGGCTGATTTCTGTCAGTTAGTTATCTGAAATATGATGATTTATGAATACTTGATATTGTGTTGCTGGATGGATATGCTTAGTAAACTGCAAGTGAAAATAGTGCAGCCTCCTTGGGATCAAAGAGATGGAGAAAATAATACTCACTTCAAGATGATCAAAAAGGTGGAGAAAATAATACTCGCTTCACGATCTGTACTGTGCGTATGTACATTGCAATGCACACCCTGCTTCCATGAAAACTAGGGAGAAGATTAAATATGGATCTTTAATGGGTGCATGTTTACAGTCCAAACCATTTCTCTCTATAGAATGCATAAATGTACAAAAACAATATGAACAAAGACGTAAAACTGTATTTGAGAGAAGAAACCTTTAATAATATTTTGCATGCCTAAATGGCACGTGTTTTTATTAGAATTCATTTTATCCCCTGTCTTCTGAACATTCAAGCATTCTGGGGTGCTTTGTTTTATCAATTTATAGCGACAACTTTCAGTAAATTGTATGAAGAAGGCCATAAAATTGGACCCTTTGGATTGCTGTGTGAGTGGATCAATGTTCTATTTTCCAGTGTTATGATAATAAGTTAATTTTAAAGATGTATTGAGTGATTTGGCGTTAATTCTGGCATTAAAATTTACCTCATGTCTGGACAACAGTGCAGTTTGCTACAGTGCTTAAGATAAAAAGTACAGAATTCTAAATGGGATTTTTTGGAGTGGAATTTAGGAATTTAGCTCACCTACTTATGCCTAAAAATTAAAAATTTTGAGCTGGTTATTTGGGCTCTAATCAGTCAAAAGCGGGGATGCTGTGGGCAGGGAGGATGTTCCACATGGTCCACAGGGCTTCGGCAGAGGATCACTCCAAAACCTCCTCTGCTCCTTCTCCACTTCTACTGGCAGCTCCTCTACTCACTCATCCTTGAGATCTGCGAAAGGAAAGAAAAAAGATATTTCTAGATTATTTCAGTACAGAAAATACTTGATGAGACCATAAGGAAATGCTCAGCCAGTGCTGCTGGAGACCTCTGAGGAGCACCAGCACCTCCTTCCTGCTGGGCAAGCAAGCTGGGGACAGGACAGGACTGACCTTGCTGGGGCTGCTGGCATCACGTCCACTTCTTCTCATGTTTCTGAGCCACAGAGGGTTTTCTTTAAAGAACAGAAAGTCAAATTGGGTAATTCACTTCAGAAAGCTTCCCCTCTGCATCTAAACATCAGGGGAGAAATCCACATCTCCTCTCTACCCAGGAGCAGATCAAGGAAGATCAGAAACAATTGCCGAAATACAGAACATAAAAGCATTTCTTTGTGGTGGTTTTGTATTTGAGATGATTTTTTTTTCCAAGGCAGGTTGGCAGAGATATTGAGTGTTAGGTACAGTGATTTTCAGCAGGTAAAAACAGAGTGAGCTCTAATTGTTGGCACTCCTGTCTAGGTTAGTACAGCTGAAACTAAGGGAAGAGTTTGCCATGAGCATTCTCAACCAGGCTCCTACTAATTCATTTTGCACAATTATCAGGTCCTTAAATTGTCTCTTTTCACAACATTTCAAGGTATCTTTTCTGTTTCCTTTCCCTTTCTTTTTATTTTTTTTTTTCAGGAACAGTTTGTGATATATTTCATACACACTCACTGAAGACTAAGCAATCACCCATTGAAACAGGCTGTTATGTAGGAGTTGCACATGAATATATATGCCACATTATCAGGATAGGCCATGGATTTGCATCCCTGTGTAAACACTGGTGATAGCAAACCAAGGAATAAAAGGAAGGGACCAACCAGCTACATTATGTGATGGTAAGATCCATTGCATCCTAGGGGAAAAAATGGGTAATTTCACACATCATAGCCAAAAAGGGAAAAAAATAATTCAAAGCCACTCTTGAAAAGCTTTAAGCTGCACGTGGTCCTTTCCTATCACCATGCAGCCAGCCCTAAAGACCTGAAGCTAATGCTGCAAGGTCCCAAAGGGCAGGAGAGGTGGTAGCAAGGCCTTGCCGTTGCTGTCATCGTGAAGTTTTCGTCTCCCTGCCCTCCATACAAAGAGCTATATATAATTTCCAATAAAGAATGAGGGTAGTTGTGGCAATGGAAAAACATTTCAGTTTGAGACATAACAAGGTATTTTTCAATCACACAGCAAAAAGCCAGCTTCTTTCCCAGCACAACCTAGAGTGTACCCATGCACTCTCAATTCCTCTCCCTGTATATGCTGGTACCAAAGTTCACACAATAAAAAGCATTAAGTTTCCAAACTCAATGCAGCCAAAGTGGGAAATCAGGTGAATTGCATTCTGACATATATATTTGACCCTTGCACGACTCATTTTTATCTTATTACTCTTGGGAAGCCAAGTTGAAAACGAATAAAAACATAGATTGTGGTTTACACGGCACTGCAGTGTCCTCTCTTGAACACTGGAGCCAAGGTAATTTTCTCCTCGAGAGGGAAAGGAAGGCCAGTAGATAGCAATGACTGGTACCTGTCACTGGTAACCAGATGAGAGTAATGCACTATAAACATTCATAGTCCTCCTGCTCTGTGAACCAAAAACCCAGTGCAGAGGACAGATTGGTTCATTACCCCTATACTAGATTAGCTGTAGCTTTTCCCCATGGCCTTGGTTTCCAATTACTAAGGCAATAGTAGCATTATCAAAGCCATAAAAACTTCTTTTTTCCACATAGTCTCATAGAGAAAGGACAAAGGTGGGGTAGCAGAGAGGAGAAACTACATTTCTTCAGACTTCACACTTATTGTGTACTCAACGATGATTGCAGAGTCCTGGTTCTGTCTGCCTATGCTTTGCTGAATATTGTTGGCCATGAGGAAAAGGTTCTTGAGGCAGAGGGTGGTGGAGCCCTGGAACAGGCTCCCCAGGGAGGTGCTCATGGCACCAAGCCTGACAAGATTCCAGCAGCATTTGGCCAAGGCCCTCAGGGACATGGTGTGAATGTTGGGCTTGTCCTGTGCAGGGACAGGAGTTGGACTGGATGATTCTGTGGGTCCCTTCCAACTCACCAGATCCTATGATTCTCTGATTCTCCAAATGACTAAAACTGGTTAAATAAACTAGATGGGATTAGTCCATGTTTAAATTACATATACTTTTAAATATCTTGTGAATCAGGCCTTAAACTCTATGTTTTAAATCCAAGCTAAAAGTTGTAGAGAATATTTGCTTTCTTCCCTTTTTTTTTCTTTTTTTTCTTTTTTTCTGTTTTTCTGAAATTCTTTTAAAAGGCAGGATTATATTTTACTGTGCATTTAAATCTCTTTTCTCAGTTAGGGTCAATAGAGGCAATAATTATAACCAAGGATCTATTCTAAGTTTTAGACAAGCTGTTTTAATGATTATATTCACATGTTAATACCCTGATCTTTCAAGGTATTGAGAAAATAATAATATTTTGTTAAATATTGGATATTAGGAAAAAAGATGTCTGATATAATTGGGTAATGTTAATGTGTTTTATAATAAAAGCTGACATTTTCATGCAATATTGGTACACTCTGTTGTGGGGATTATGGACAATGAAGAGATTTTTAGTGCTTTTTGATTGTGGAGGATATTCTTACACTTGAACTATTTAAAAGTCAAGATATTGAAATGTCTATTGGGATGGCCTGATGAGACCAGGATGGAGTTTGATTTCACATTGATATAAATCTGAGAAAGCCCTCCTGATGTCACCAGGAATAAACCCACAGAAGACCAACGGGAGAGCAGAATCAGATCCTTTTTATTCTTAACTGGTGTAATCTGAGCAAACCAGAGGCACGGAGTCTTTCTTTGGCTTCAAGGGCAGCCAGGATTTTCACAGTCTTTGAAGGAAAAGTATCTCTCACTACATTTCATTTACTACTCCCTTGCCCAAAGAATCACACGACAACTCAACGGCTCTGACTTCTGCCAGGTTCTCCCTTCATCATCCGGTACACACCTCTGTGATGATTTGAGCTCACACAGTATGATTCTGTCCTCAGATTGAGTTTTGCAACAGGCCTCCCATATTAATTGTGCAATGTATTTATTATTAATTAGGCATGAATTTTAAATAACTCTGTTGAATGTCCCAATGCATAAAACCTGGATTTCTTTTCATTCCTGCAGCCAGGCTTGGCTGTTCATATTCATTTATTTAGCATTTTTGCATGTTTCTCACTCACAAAAGAAGAGGATATGATCATTTCCCACTTTATGTATTTATATGCATCTTGATGGATAATCAAAAAATAAAAACTATTCAGTATATTGCTTATTGTATTATTTATTATGATTATTGTGGTAACACTTTATTGTAACTATTAAACTCCAAAATATTTTATTTAACCATAAAGCCTGGATTTACATTTTCTGGATGTTCCCTTCTTTTTCTTTCCATAGCAATACTTTATACCCCACCTCCAATGCAGGTTTATCTCAGCAATTCCTAGCAGCACAGCTCTGGAGAGTCCACGGGAACTCAGAGCCAGTTTTAGGGGCAGCTGCCCAACCCACAGGGGACCCCCGAGACCAAAGGTATGACCAGAGGCACTTTGTAGACAGCTGCAAGCTTGTTGTGCTGGGGCTCAGAGCCAGGGAAGTGCCACGTGCCGGTGGTTAGTGTGGCAGCCAGCCCTGCTGAGAGCCGCCCTGTGCTCACTGGGGTATGGCCATATGGCTCCTGGTCAGCACGGAGCCATCAGCCCCTCGGAAAGGGTCTGAGTCTGACGGCTGACCAATCTGCAGAGCTTTCCAGAGAGGGTGACAGCACTTCTGTGATCACCCCGCTCTGCTCTGCACTGGGGTGGCCTCACCTCCAGCACTGGGGGCAGTTTGGGCACCACAGGAGAAAAAGGATCTAAAGCTGCTGGAGAGTGTCCAGAGGAGGGACACAACATTGGGGAAGGGTTTAGAGGGGAAGGGTATGAGGAGAGGCTGGAGTCACCTGGTTTGTTCAGCCTGGAGAAGAGGAGACTGAGAGGAGATCTCATCATGGTCTAGAACTTCCTCCCAAGGGGAAGAGGAGGGGCAGGCGCTGATCTCTTCTCTCTGGCCACCAACGAATGCCAGGAGCAGAGGAAATGGCAGGAAGATGTGGCAGGGGGGGGGGGGGGGGGCCATGAGGAAAAGGTTCTTGAGGCAGAGGGTGGTGGAGCACTGGAACAGGCTCCCCAGGGTGGTGTTCATGGCACCAAGCCTGACAAGATTCCAGCAGCATTTGACCAAGGCCCTCAGGGACATGGTGTGAATGTTGGGATTGTCCTGTGCAGGGACAGGATTTGGACTCCATCATCCTTGTTGGTCCTTTCCAACTCACAACATTTGATGATTCCATGGTTCTATACAAAAGGACCTTGCTCAGAGCTCAGTGCCAGTAGGGAATGACAAATCCATGCTGGAAACAAGGATGGACAGCACAGAAATGCCAGCTCAGAACTCTTTGCTATGTAGAGGTGGTGCTTCCAATGGTGTTTTAGTCTATGAAATCTGTGAGCTAAGCAAAATGCTGTCTAAAATGCTGTCTGAAAGGAGGGTGGAGAGAGGTGGGGGTGGGTCTGTTCAACCAAGGAACAAGTGACAGGACAAGAGGAAATGGCCTCAAGTTGCGCCAGGGGAGGTTTAGATTGGATCTGAGGAAGAATTTCTTCACCAAAAGGACAGTCAGGCATTGGAAGGGGTTGCCCAGGGCAGTGGTGGAGTCACCATACCTCCTGGTATTTAAAAGACAGGCAGACGAAGTGCTCAGAGATCTGGTTTACTAGTGGGACAGGTACGGTTGGACTTGATGATCTTAAAGGCCTTTTCCAACCAAACAATTCTATGTTGAAACTCTGCAGTGTGTGATGTCAAAAGTCACACTGCAAATGCATGGCCTAGCATTTCCATACCCTAAGTTATTTGCCTTTTTGAAATTTGAGTTGTTCTAATGAGTTTGGACTTGCTAGGTGAGACTGAAACAAAATCAATATGACCCCGTCACTCTTTGCTCTTTTTCTTTTAAGGGCTGGATCAAAACACAGTGGATATACTTTCATTTATTTAAGAGGATCAGGCACTTAAGCTCTGTTGTGTGTAGAAGGATGACTGGGGCTGTAATAAAAAGAGTGTTTTACAGAAAGTAAAACATAACTACAGAAAAAAAAAGTAAATATATAATGGAATCAGAGAATCTCAGCCAGCTGGCCAAGAAGGCAGAAATAGCTCATTTGGAGGTTTTCAGACTTACTGAACTCCAATAATTGAAGAGAAGTCTGGTATATCTCAGATATTAATCTGGCAATAAAGTCTTTTTAAATGTAGTTTTACAAAAGCTTTGGAGTGCAGTTTAATTCTGAATTGACATTTACTAAGGTGTTGTAGGGGGTTTTTTTGTTAGCGAAATAGGAATGTGCTCCTGTGAGCCTGGAGTCCACCTGAGTTCAAGTCCTATCTGCAGAGCCTGGCACAGAAAGCAGGGCTACATGCCAGGAACAGAAATTGAGGAATCACAAAAGGAGATAATTCTAAATATATTTGCATATGAAGTGATTTTGCTTTGTTTTGCTCTATCAAAAGTTGAAAAGGTTTATAATTGCACTCAGGTGGTATTTAGTATTAGAAATTTGAATGTTGTGAGTTGGAAGGGACCCACCAGGATGATGGAGTCCAACTCCTGTCCCTGCACAGGACAAGCCCAACATTCAGACCATGTCCCTGAGGGCCTTGGCCAAATGCTGCTGGAATCTTGTCAGGCTTGGTGCCATGAGCACCTCCCTGGGGAGCCTGTTCCAGTGCTCCACCACCCTCTGCCTCAAGAACCTTTTCCTCATGGCCAACCTCACCCTCCCCTGGCACACCCGGAGAGGCTGCTGCTGTGATGTTCCCACAACAACAAACACACAGATTTCATGGACCCCACCAATGAGAACTGAAACAATATTTTCCTGCAACGTTGGCTTACTTGGGCCAGCATCTTTTCTGAAGCCCATGGACCATCCCCACCAGTACACACCACCTGACAGTCCTGTCCCAGATAAATCCCATCAGTTGCATGGAGGGTTCCTGTGCTGGCACCCAACACACAACAAATCCAACCAATGCCCAAGATTATTAGAAATACCAGTGGAACATGACATGATGTAAAATTTGGTTAAAGGTATATGAATTTTTAGGAGCACCTGGTGCCAAAATCTTCATGCAAAATGACATTTTGTTTCTAGTTGTTTATCATTCTGTCTTATTCATCATTAGCATTTTCTTTGCTGTCAGCCCTTCTTACATATGTAGCTACCTAGTTAGTACACAAAAATACCTGAAATTATTACCCAATTTTCAGGATCTTTTTGTTTGATCTATAATGTTTTATTTCTTTTCTCCCTGTGCACATTCTGACAAGTTTTTCTAGTTAGCCCAGGAGAGTGTTCACCGCACACTCATGCTTTTTATGCTTTCATCTTTTCTGTTAATCTGGTTTATCTATATTCCTCTTCCATTAGTCTTGTTATTTATGTTTCACAGGCTGGATATTTACTTCAGGGATAAGTCATCCCTGTTGTTTTTTTTTTTTTTTCTAGAAAACATACTATTTCTCTTTTATTAAAAAAAAATCCTATCAAAGGTTGCAATACCATAAGTCAGAGAAACCAAATTCTTTCCCTTTCATATAAAACCTACATTTTAATTAGATGATGTTTTATTTTTCTTTTTATATTGTCAGAGAATAAAGTTTAAGATAATATTTTTCAATACTTTATGCTTTCAATAAATAATTTATACCAAGGTATATCCTAAGCTTATTTTAAAAGGGCAAGGACTCTGCAGAAAGAGAGCAGTATCCATAAATATTCTAAAAAGATATATTTAAAGGAAACAAATGCAAAGGAAGATATTACAAGCAGAACTTTAGAAAGCAGATTGCAAAACCTGCATGATAATTTTGATCACTGCCAGACTTGAAGTGGGTATCTGGGTCATGTTTACAGCAGCGTTTTCTCTCTGTAGACTTAAAGAGTTTTCAGGGAAAAAAAAAAATGGGAAAAAATGGATTGGGATATGAAAACCTGAGAAATAAAATTTTCCTGATACAACAGGTTCCCCCAGCAGCTGCAAAGTGCACGGGCTGGGCTTGGTTTCAGAAATAGAGAAGCATGTGTGCTCAATCAGATATATCCAAAATTTGACTGCACTTCTTCGATTATTCTAATTTTCAAATGTTATATCAAAAAATAAATAGATAATCTGAATTTACTAACCTGATCTCTTAAAGTAGAATTATTTAAGCCCAAAGTTTATGCTTGGTACCAATGGAAACAATTAGAAAACAATTAGGAAAAAGTAATCGGCTGCAACAGAATGATCTACCCTGTTCATGGATTAACAATTCCCTTTCCTATTTAGATATGCAATGTTTTTAAGCAAATATTTTGACCCAGTTTTTGCATGCTGCTTATGCAACCTTCATATGCTGAACTAAAATACTTGTGTTTGATGTTTAGTGAATGAGGTAGCACATCATTTCCTTTACAAGATGTATTTAACTTGAGGAAAATTCTCTTATTTTCTGTGCTGCTGTAAAAATTCAAGATAGAATTGCTTGGCAGAGACATTCTGAATACCACCTCGAATTTACTTATTTAAAATTGAACATCTGATTACAGTCCCTATAAACCCCAACCTTGCTCAAACACCTTCACCATGCCAGCATGGGCACTGTGCACACTTTTTGCACATGCACTTGTTACTTTTTTTTCTCTGAGACAGTTCTTCTTCCAAAAATGTGGAGATTTGCTGCCTTTTCACATCAGTTTAGGAGCGTGCTGCTTTCTGGTTTAAATTTTGAATTCAGTAGTTTGTCATAACCAGATGCAATTAGAAACCAAATAAATCCTTCAGGCTGAACAATGACTAGCTGTCGGGGTGCCTACACGGTGGTGGAGATGATGGCTTTGAGTAGCTGATTGCAGAGGATGGGTGTCATTTGCCTTTGGTTTGTACTACAAACTGAAGAATGACTAGAAATGCCATTAAAAAAAAGATGGATAGAAGTGGCTTTGTCAACTAGGGAGGGCCTATCTGTATCTGAACCTCGAGTGCTGGGTTCAGTTCTGGGCCCCTCACTCCAAGAAGGACATGGAGGTGCTGGAGCGTGTCCAGAGAAGGGCAACGGAGCTGGGGAAGGGTCTGGAGCACAAGTGTGCTGAGTTCCCAGCTGAGGGAACTGGGGGTGTTGAGCCTGGAGAAAAGGAGGCTGAGGGGAGACCTTCTGGCTCTGTCCAAGTCCCTTGGAGGAGGGTGGAGAGAGGTGGGGGTGGGTCTGTTCAACCAAGGAACAACGGACAGGACAAGGGACAGACAATGGCCTCCAGTTGCGCCAAGGGCAGTTGAGATGGGATGTGAGGAAGAATTTCTTTGCTGAAAGGGTTCTGAGACATTGGAAGGGGTTGCCCAGGGCAGTGGTGGAGTCCCCATCCCTGGAGGGATTGAAGAGTCATGTAGACACAGTGCTGAGGGACATGGGTTAGTCGGGGACTTGTCAGTGTTGGGTTCATGGTTGGACTCAATGAGCTTAAAGGGCTTTTCCAATCGAGGCAATTCTGGTATTCTGGGATTCTGTGAAATGTCACACTGTTTTCTAAGAGAAGTTATGATCCAAGACTGAAGGTTCTGCATATGCACACAGGGAGACAACCATGGGTCAAACTGAATGTGGAGTGGATAATCTTTCTCACAAATCTATCTGCAAAAAGATATAATATTTGGCATTTTTCTGTAATTATTAATCCAATTCTTTGAGTCCTTATCCAGTTTCATTCTTGCAAAACATCTGTTGACTTCCAAAAGGTTTTGCCATAGTAGAGATTGCAGAATTTTATATAAAGACCTATCACTCCTTTCTAGCCCTTCTCCATACATGGTTGCTGGGTGCTCCTGCAAAGTTTGGGATTCTGCATTTCTGGTCTTTTCACATCAAGTCACCCATGTTGTGCAGCACTGGAAAGCAGTATCAGCACCTAAAAACACAGAGCAACATTAAAGAGCTGCTCCACATCCTGGGCACTAAGACTTTACCTGCCACGTACATGTGATGTGTCACCTTTAAAAAGAAGTGTACTCTACTGCATGATGGAGTAGATAATGGGAAAACTTTATCACTTTACTGGTGCTGGTGCCAGTGCGTGGAGTAAGCGAATCCCTGTGTATCCATCCCAGACTTGTGCTGGTGTTGTAAACAGCAGACATATGCTATCCCGTACTCGATCTGTTTGCTCATTCTCCGTGAAATGTAGGTACACACTGCATGGCCAATTAAAATGTGCTGTGGTTTTGCCTGCGCTGAAGTTTTCATTTACATAGCAGCACCTCACCCATATTTCACTAAAGAGACTATTTATATTATGCGAGTGCATAATCCTTGAAATACAAATGAAAATGCAGTTTACCCCACTTTTATATCCCCCTGCAACGTTAAGAATCTACACAGCAAATTTTTATTGGTTTACATCATGTTTCTCACTGATTTTCATCAAATCAGTATTTCATGTATAAAGATAACCACATGGGATTTTTTGCGAGGGTAACATTATTTTTATGGCAGCTTTGCTTTTATTGATGCACATTTACACCCTGACTTCTCTGCGAATTTGGCATCAGATTTGAGACATTAGCTTGTATCTTCAGATAATGACAACAATTAAGTGTATATATTAGCTTTATTTCCTCGAGTCACCTTGTGGGTACAACCTCTACCCCTCCAAAAAGGAAGCATAAGAAATATGCCCTCCTAGAGAGCAGAATCATTCTGTCTGTGCTTAGATATCACTCCTCTCCATTTCTGTGCTACTAGATTGATGTATGACGTGATGAATGGGAATTTTCCTAGCTAAAACCAAGTAGAGGAGATGGTTTGAATATTGCAAATGTGATAGCTATACACTTTAACATCCTGTGAGTCTGCAACTCCATCTCCAGTTGAAGTCACCCCAGTTTAACACTCTGCACAACCTATTTCAGGCTGAACAAAGTTTACACTACCATTTTATTTCCTGATTTTGGACTCATTAAAAAGTAAGACCAGCACAAGTTTACATATAGAAAAGTTATCAGAAGTAAATCACTTAAGTTTTGCCCACTGCTAAAAAACATGGATTCTTTTCATTAGTGAAATCACACGTTCAATTAGAGCTTCATTGCAGTTTGTAACATGAGGTGTGAACTCATGAAGCCCCATAAAACACATGGTTAAGACTCTGGACACAAATAAAAGAAAGAATTTGTTACACTTCTTTTTAAGTGGCAGTTCTGGTGCACTATAAGTAAATGGTAAAGTACTGAATGCAACGTAATGAATAATATGGCAAATGTACTGCAGTGCAAATAAACTGTTATGAGTTACACTTCATTTTAATTAGGCACTCAGTTCATATTCTTTCACACTTTGAATAGACGAAGCAAATCAAAACATGGCATAGTGCTTTGTATACAGATCATGCAGAGCTCAGTATACAGTTCAGTTTCCATGTATTTTTATGATAAGTATATAAACAGCCTGATAACTATAGAATATTTATATTGATGATTGTCACTTGGAAGAGAAAATGTTAATTTTGTTGCTCAATAGAAATAGCTGTTGGAATGAAGTAGGTCACTAAACCAGGGAACCTGTACAAGAGAGAGCGAGAGATCTTCTCTAACATCATGTACACTCTGCACGCCATGAATTGTTGCTAGACAGTCTTGTTTGATATTGTCACAATCTGCAGACCATGAAGTGCCAAATTAACAGTGGCAGCCTTTCTTTCACAGTTCAAAGGCCAGAATCATGTGCAGACTCTTTTTAAAAGTGAATTTATGCTGCTCTTTCAGATGCCTTCTACTTCACACTGTGGCACCAACACCATATCTCACACCCATGGAGGTGCTTAGGTGATGGGATTACAATCTTCACTGCCTCACTTGCAGCCAAAGACAGCTTTTTTGGGGGGCCAAAATAAAAATTCTCAGAGGAAGTTACATAGGAGGTAAAAAAGAAGCAACAGCTTTGAGTACAAAATTACTTTTGCAAAACAGTGTGTCAGTTCTGCCCCAGTAATTCAACCCAACTGTAATTGCAGCCTGGGTCCTCGTTTATATTCTCAAGGTATTGTATGAAACAGTGCTACATATGCCATTTGTGACAGTGGGACCTATCCTCTAGGCACTGGATCAATATCACAGCTCATTCGACACAGTTTATTAGTTCTACATTCAATGGTCACAGCTTTTGGTCTGATCTGGTCTCCAATGAAAGACTAAGAATGCAAGAGATGCGAAATAAAACTCCGTGTACCATTACCAGCTAATGCATTTTCAATCAGGTTCATGCAGCTACAATATGGTATTGCCAGCTAACATTCAGGGATTTTAAATGCCTATTGTTAACACATTACTTGCAAGCAAAGAACCATGAAGAACATGACAAGCTTTAGAATCAGCATTAAGTCTAATGGATGGCCCCTAGCAAAGTGGATGGGAGGTATTTGTAAGGAAGGAGTTAATCAAATGCTCAGAAGGAACAACAACTGCTCATTTGACTTTCCCTGTAACACCAGGCTGCTAAGAAAAGGTCATCTTATATAAATGTGTATGCATGTAATGGTTACATATAGATGTTTGTATGCATACATATATAATACAGTATATGTGTGTACAGATACATAGCTACATACCTGTGTGTGTGTGTGTGTGTGTGTGTGTGTGCATATATATATATATATATCATAGAATCATAGCATGGTTTGGGTTGGAAGGG
>NW_010291926.1:123760-135136 GCF_000700745.2 Antrostomus carolinensis
CCACAACTTCCTTGGGCAACCTGTTCCAGTGTCTCATCACTCTCACAGTGAAGAACTTCTTCCTAATATCTCATCTAAACCTCCCCTCTTTCAGTTTAAACCCATTTCCCCTTGTTCTGTCATTAACTGCCCTTATGAAAAGCCCTTCCCCAGCTTTCTTGTAGGCCTCATATGTGTGTGTATATATATATATCTATCTATATATATATATGTATCAGAAATTTTCAGTCCTTCAGGTAACAACCTTCATGTGGCAATAATTATCTATACTCTCAATTAGCATATCATATATTTTCCTTTCCTCTCACTGGTGGAAATCTAGAGTGACACAGGTGATTTTGATTCCACTCAATTTCAGCAAATCTCACTGAACCTGTGGGCTGAAACCCTTGGCATTTATTTAAGGCAAGTGGAGTTGGGTCCTTGGCTGCTTGGGAGAAAGAAGCAGGAGTAGGCTGTGTCTCACCTGGGAGCCTTGGACTATATGGTAGGAAGAGACTTTTGTGAATGTTTTATATTCTATGGTTATTGCAGATCTGGGGGTCCTTGGCTACTTAGGAGAAAGAAGCAGGAGCAGACTGTGTCTCACCTGGGAGCACTTGGACTACATGGTAGGAAGAGACTTTTGCGAATGTTTTATATTCTATGGTTATTGCAGATCAGGAGATGGAGTCTGTGCCAGATAAAGGCTTGCTGGAGAGCAAAGACTTGATGAAGATGTTTGAAGTCCTGCTATAATGTGGCTGAGAGAGGAACTGGTGGAGGTGGTGTTGTGTCTTGCTTATTTTCACTTGCAGTTCTGAAAACTTGATGGCACAGCTTGGGTAAGAAGGCTGCTCCAGCCAGCTCTGCCTTCTTCCTTTTTTTTTCCTTTGTAAAATTAAACCCACCAAGATACAAACTTGGATTAAGTGAAGTTTTTCACCCTTCCCTGTGGGCCACAGTGTTAAACTATTGACATCAGGCAAGTTCTTGTGCATTTGCAACTAAGAACAGAGAGTTTTCTGGTTGAATTTAAGCTTTTGAGATTCCTGGAAACTATAGAGAAGACCTGGTTGAAAGGATTGGTGCATATTTCATGCAGAGTAAATGTTCTTTTTCCTGTTTGCATGGTCTGCATTATATGCAGACAGCATTATGGCATCTAAGTAGTGCTAATAAATTTCAATATTTTTAATCTTTAAATATTTCAGTTCAATTGACCAGTTCATTTTAAATGGGGTCAAAGCTATGTTTTTTCTAACGTGTGATGATGGGTTGATTTCCCTGTGGTAGTGTTAAATTGCTGTAGTAAAGTGGAGTTCACAATCCCCTGAAGTAAATGTATAGTGTTATTTTTGACCCTAAGAATGGGGTCAAAATAAGACAAATTACACTTGCAAATAGCTTCTTCCCTGAGCCTGATGTACAGAGGCATAAATTCCAAAGATCAGGAAATGACTGTTTCTACTGCTCCTATTAGAAGGTCAACATATTTAATAAGATCCTGATATCATGTATACCTTTATTCTGGGATGTTATGTGTTTATTTTACGCTGCTATTTAGTGACTTTGCTTAAAAAAAAAAGGGAGAGAGGGAGATGAAATCTTTCTCAGCCTGTTTTATCAAATGCTGTTGTCACCTACATCACCTCTCTGAACTACATATGGTCAACACAGCAGCAGGTTTTTTATGGAAGTTGCAGAAAAACCTCAATATTTACTGTAACCCCTAAAAACCCATCCAATACTGCTCTTTATATCCTTGTAAATAAGGAGAAATTCTTGTCTGGTTACTCCTCCTTGCTTCTTGTAGGTTTGTCCACAGCCTAGGACATGTCCCTTCTGTGAGCTGGAGCAATCCTGGGCTCCTATAATACAACTATAGAAGGAACCTTTTGTCATAAAAACATCACAAAAACTCCCCTATTGTTAGTAGTTTGATTGTGCTACACTTGAAATGCTACTTTTAGTAAATTGTCTGCATTTACACACTTGTAGGACTGGAAATGTCCATCAACTTAGTATTTTCGACTATAAGTGTAGTTATTGTTGCTTCTGTGAAGCTGGGAATGGGATGAAAGGGTAAATATAGAGTATGCTTGGGTCAATATGATGTTACTGTATTGCCCAGGGAAATCGGAAGTAGTAGGAGCATTTTTGTGCTAATCTGAGTAGTTTCAAATTGGCTGCAAATTACATGCTATTTGGTCTGCCAATTACCTGTTAAAACTTAATGATCTTAACCTGTTGTTAGCTCACTTGACTAGATGACAGCTATTCAAATTCTTCTCAAGCCTAATTAGGAAAGTGTAATCATTGACTTCTTACCTTTTACTTCATCTCGCTTATCAACTGCTCACATCTTCATCAGGATAGACTTTTAAAACTTGCTCACTTGTTTTCTTGTGTTAGTGAGATCTAACACTTGATCTCCCACCTGTACACTCTTGTCCTTTGGGATCTACCTCCACAGTCTCTGGACTTTGTTTTGACCATTTTCTAAGTGTGCCAAAAATATCACTATGCTAATACTGTAAATGCTGGTGAATAGAAATGGTTTATTCTTCTGACTCTTAACTTTGAAATCCTGCTAGTTCTTCTCAGGAAGAGTAAATACCCACAGCTAATACCACTGCAATACAACACAGATTATAAATTTCCAGGAATACTGGAAAATAAATACTCCATGTGATCCATGCAGTCTTTCTGATTTTTCACTAAACAAGCAGCAAGTTACAGAAATGGGAAAGACGTGTAGGAATTAGATGCCCAAAGAGATGTCAAGAGTGATTGCTTCACACAGTGTAGTGAAAAGAACTAATAAGTTGCTCAAAGCAAAGGGCTTCCAGCAAATCAAAGACTCAACAACTGGAACCAGAGAATTTAGACCAGCTCTCAATGGCAAAAATACCCCTTCCCTTCTTGGTCAATCAAGTGTCCAGAACTCAAACTACTTAATTATATTGATGCAAGATGGTTTAAATCACACTTCAGTATCTCTCTAAAATCTTCTGCTTTCCATACCTGTGCTCACAACCTGTCTTCAAGCACATCTTTAGAAAAAGGCTTGTCATTGGGTCAGCAACACCTCTGAGTAGGGACAAAAATGCTGCTGTATTAATCAGTGTCGACTGGTGAAGCAGCTGTTAATATTGCTGGAGGAATGGAAGTGGCTTGAGAATTTTAGCCTGTCAACATAATTTGAGAAGAATTAAATCAGAGAAACAAATTTGCTATTGTAACAGCTTTATGGACTTCTGGAATATGTGCTGCTTAACACTTGCAAGAAGCTTCTTTTGTAATTTAGTCCGTGTAGTTGTTTTGAGCTGATAAAACCACAACAGAGCCCTTTTATCACAGTAGGAAACTTTTCTCTCCCCTCAGAATTTGAGCAATAACAATTCTGTGGGGTAATAATTATTCCAGATGCACTGTACCATGTAAATTAATCTGTTGCTTTGGTAGTACTATTCCAAAAGCAATGCTGATGGTGTAAGCTCAGAATGAGCAAATTAATTACCCAAACTGTGAAATCAAATAAATCTCACAGCAGTGACCTCTGTGTCACTGAATAAAGACATTAAGTTGATGTGTAGTTGCTTTAGTTGAAGTAAAATCAGAACTTAAAAGGGCTAAATGTTCTCGTTATTCTGACTTAAAATAGAGGTTCAGGCTGGCGATGCATTGCTGGCGATGAGATTGATATTTGATGTCCATTTAGCTTTTTGTCTGAATCTGCTGAGATCAGGCAGATAAAACAAATGCCACAAACCAGAATGCTTCATGGGAAAGCTGCATCAGGGATAAAATCAAAACCTGTAGGTTTCCTATGGATATCAGTTTGTGTTGTACAATATCTCTGCCATGGGCAGAACCTCGCCGCAGGTAGCATCTCATTTAGCTTTGTGTAGCACTTGGCGTCTCAGCTGCTCAACTTGGAAATACTCTTCAACACTGATGCCTTTATCTCATCCTCTCTAGGGGGGATGTGAGATTTTCCAGAAGCTGTGAGGAGCATTCATGATTTTGGATAACAATGGTACTCTGTTTCTCTTCCTTCTTTCTATACTAACCCCAAAAAATAAAGCCTGATATTTGCAACTTTTTACATAGCAAAGGAAGGAAATCTGTGAGTGTAGTATCAGGATTGTACAGCAGCATATGCTCTGTAGGGTTGCAAATGTTATCACCCTTGGTGCTATCAATATATGCTGATGGGACAGGAAAATCACTGCACTGTCACTAAGGAAGAATATATGTGTATGATGCTGATGCTTATGAGATAGACATGCACTGTACATGAATCGCAATATTCCTGTCCAGAGTACTTGGTGTTAATCCCTCTGATCAGGAATGATCACAAACTCCATTCCTCTGGGCTGGTATCTGCAGTATTGATAGCAAATGCATTTGTCTGACAGTTAATTCTGTCTATCTACCTTGCAAAATACAGGAATAAATGAAAAAAGTTTTTCTGTCTGAGGTGAGATGTGAAATCTCTGTCTGGATATCCATATGCAGGCAGGAAAGTGATTCCTAATATAATATAATTCCTAATAAGTCTTGAAAGATAGCTGCTAACAGTTTATATGTATCTTTTACTGAGAAGGGAATGGTTTTTGGATACTTTTCATTTTACAGCAAGTGATTAATAGTAAGACTTTAACTGTTAGAAAAGCAAAGGTGCCAGTAGGTGCAGCTGCTGGTTCCTGCCATGCCCCAGATATAAGGCTGGAACTGGGTGTAATTCAGTGCAGGATTCAGATGAAATGCAAAGACCAATAGTGAAGCCAGCAGGAGACCAGAGCTTCATTCTCCATGTCCCATTAGGTTTGTAATATGGATACTTTAAGCACTGAGGGTTTTCCCATTAAAGGAACAATATTCCTTTAAAAGGAACCTGTTGGTGATAATTTTCCTTCAGAGGCTTAATTTGCACTGTGCTTTCTCTAGAAAATAGCAAACCAACTTTCTTGTGAAGTTTTATTTAATCCACACCTTTCTCCAGTACCTCTGCCTTGGCTGCAGCACTGGCTCACCACAGACTGGGTCAGTTATTGATGAGGTGCTAATGGTACAAATGTCTCCCATACAATATTTGTTTGATAAATCCAGCTTGCAGTGGTTTCCTATAGCTGCTCACTTTCATTTTATTTTTAATTCCAGTTTCAAACCACTTCCCCAGTCCTTGGTTTTGTATCATCTTCAGAAGATGAGCTTTGGGATTTTCCTTTCAGTTAAAGCTTGTAAGAGAAAGTTATTACAACTAATAAATGATACTTCAATAAATTACATCTGATCCAATTCTTCTTTTGACCATGCTGATGGAACTCCATTGAACAATTCCTGACTTACATCAGGATCACTGAAAGGAAAACTAAGTTGGAAAGGTTCATCTGAAAAGCAGATGGCAGGAGTAGAGTGGAATAACATGGTTGGAAACTTGTATAGGTTATGATGATATGGAAAATACATGGGAAAAATTGTAAAAAACATTCAGCAAATTATTTTATTTGTTATACCAAAATCACACCATTTTGAAGTGATTAAAATTTTATTTTGAGTATTATTTTGATAAGTCTTAGCCCTTCACAGTTTATGAATTATGTACTATTGTACATACTAATACATTATTCAAACCGATATTTTAATATAAATGAACTGGAATAAATCAAAACAAAGATTTTTATTCTATGCTAAAGATACATTTTGACATTGCTAAACCCAATCAGGAAATAATGCATTTGTTGCTTGAAAACCTTCTTTAAAACTCTCCTCTGCAACTGCTGCTCAGCTGCACTTTTCAACCCAAACACAATTCTTCAAGAACCTGCAGACCAATTGTAATTTGAACGTTTCCTGTTCAGAACTAAAATATAATTCAAGTGCCATTCTGAGATTAGATAAATATACTATTGTTTACATTTATGATAACCTTAAGATCCTGAAAATGCCTTAAAAATAAAAAAGCTAATTACATGCTTTTATTTGCTGTTAGTAAAAACAGAAGAATAACAACCCAACTCATTTCATCCCTACTGTGATTTCCTGTGGGCTAATTAAAGTGTACTCGACTGATATCTTAACTGCTCAGCTATAGGCAATCAAAATATTTAAAGCGACAAAAACCATCTTAGTGCTGTGTTCTCTGTAATGAGCTGTGCTGCTCAACAGGACTGAGGGTCCATCTGTGGGTACTGCTGATCTGAGAGTGTCCAAAGGAACTGCCCTGGAGGAAGAGTTTTTGTTGGACTCTCCTGCCAATACTCGTATCACCCAGTGCTGATGGAGGTAATACCAAGGGTGACCCTGCTCCAAAAACCTGCAGGACTCTTAGTAATGCTGCCTTCCTCCTCCCACATCCTCTTGCTCCAGTTCTGGTACCACAAACCCTCCTTGAAACTATCTCTCAGGTGTAAACTCAATGGAGTCAGCCTACACCAAGAAACCTAAGCAAGCTTTCTATTGGGTGTTGGTGGAAGCTGTAGGAGAAATAAGGATGATAAAGCCAGAGCTATTGGTAAGCACATTGCCCAAGGGTATTGTTGCTCTCCACAGGAACTTGCAACACCAGCTACTGTCAATCTTCATTTCTGGAGAGGAGGAGCTCCTTGCTACCAAACTCTTCTAGAAAAAAACAGGTCTTGTGCTACCTATAGTTATCAATCTGTCTGCAGTTTAGGAAAAGGAATCTTCAAAACACTTGTATTCAAAGATCAAAATAGGTTTTACATGCAAGCATATAGTACTAGCACACAAGTATTTTGAAAAAAATAGAGGTGCCATTGAGGTGAAAAAGAGGGTGATTAAACAAAAAAAATCACCCTCTTATTCAATGATTCCTCCTCTATGCCTCAGTGCAAATGGACAGATTTTCATGACTAATGGCTAGATTAATGCTTCTGAATGTCTGGCTAATGCATGGTGGTGCTGATGAAAAAATGAGCTCTTAAGAAAAGCTGATTCTTTATCAGCAACTACCATTGACTTTTTTGACATTGACATTTACATTCATAAGTGGCACGAATGGACTATTCTTCACTTTTAAATGCACGTGATATTTTTCTTTCCTATTTCTAGATGCCCCAGCTTGCTGATGAGTCTTTAATGCCGAGATTCAGTGTGTATTAATTTTTACAGCTGTTAAGGAAAAGAGATGCTGAAATGGAAATACTAAGTCTTCAGCCCTTCCCTATCATATTATACTATCATGCTCTGAGGCGATAAATAACAGTGATTCATTCGGAGTATGTAAACCTCTCCATTAAAATACTCAGTAGGCTAAAGAGACCACCAGTGGTCTCCTGTGGTTTTTGTTTTCTTTAAATGTTAATGTTTAGCTCATCTTATTTTCTATCTAACCTAAACAATGGTGTTTTCTCCTACTACTCCTGAGGTAGAAGCTGGTATAAGCCTTACTTCTTGGGCATTCAGCCTACAGGGGATGCCTGAAGCCATTAGCAGAAACAGTTTTGTTTGCTTTTATGATAAGAATACTAATTATGTCCTAACTTCTGTCATAGTTTTTTCTTATTCTTGAGAAATGACTTTTTCCTTCAATGTAGATTTTTTCTACTGTGATTTTCTTTGTCCCCTCCAATAATATTGTAGACTAGCATAGCATGAATTTTCGAGCTGCATTTTTTCCCCTTCTTACAGTGCTTGTAATCCCAGGGATTCACTCTTTTTCTTCTACATTTTTAAAATAGTTTTCATTGTTCTTGTTAGACCAAACAAGAATTGAAAAGACTTTTCAAAATAAAAAAACCCTTCCTTGTTTTGTTTCAGGCTATGACCTGAAATTGCTGGAAAAAGAAAATAGCACCATTTTCTGAGTGAAGCCTTGCTACACTAATGAGATTTAAGTAGTATGTATAAGATGTGATCCAACATTTAAGTACTTAACCTGAAACAGTTCAATTTCATCCATCACCCAAAGCATATACAATAGCTTTATTCAAGCATTAAGTGAAAATAATTCCTTCTGTCTTTACCAGAAACCCCAATCTGTGCTCAGTATGTCAGTCAAGGTCTGGCTGTAGTGTTACCACTGAGTAAAGTGAAGAGCACCAGGGTTTTGTGGCAAAGTGAAATCTCTCTTGAAAGGTTCTTTTCCTTTTAAAGTCCTAATTGTAGAGGATTATGGTTATTATTTCTTACACTGAATATAAGAATTCATATCCACTGAAGCTGACAGATCATAGGATGTTATTAAACATCAATAGAAGTATCAGAATTGGCCTCTAAGAGATGACCCATTTTGTCTCTTGTGTTTTACAAGTTTGAACTTTGAATGGCTCCCAATTTCTACAGTCATTTGCCTTGTTCTTGAACTTTCCATGTTTCATGAGTAAGAAGAGAAACATGTGACTAATAGGGAAAAATATCAGGCCAATCTCCTTTATCTTTTTGTTTTGTTTTGATAGCAAGAGTACTGAGTGTCCAAGGTAACTTGCCACTTCACAAGATAATGCATCAGTTGTTTAAAAATGAAAAGTACCATAAGATATATAGCAAAAGATGACTGGGAGAGAAAATTTGTCCTTGATAGGTGTGTTGTCTCATGTGCTCTCTCCTTCTTCTTGAAACAAATGCTGGGAGCACAGTGCTGAATTGAAGTTATACATTTTCAAGGACAAATACAATATTATTAGAATAACAGACACATAGCTGACCCAGAAAAAAGAACTGAGGATTTAAAATACTAGAATGTAGAATTTGCCAGAATTCCCCCACCTCTCTCCACCCTCCTTTCAGGGACTTGGACAGAGCCACAAGGTCTCCCCTCAGCCTCCTTTTCTCCAGGCTCAACACCCCCAGTTCCCTCAGCCGGGAACTCAGCACACTTGTGCTCCAGACCCTTCCCCAGTTCCACTGCCCTTCTCTGGACGTGATTCGGGTGAAGTCTGATATGAAAGGGCTTCATGTGCTAAGAATTAGGAAACACATATAACCCTTGCAGATTATTTACATTTGAAAATGTTATCTAGAATCAAAATGCAGTAAAATACAGAGAAGAAGCTCTCCTCTTGTAAAAATAGCAACTGCTATTTTACTGCAGATGGTTCTTTGACCCATGCTCCTGGTTGAGGGCACTAACAGGTTAATTAATGTAGCTGTCATCATCAGTCCTACCCTCCTGGGGTGGTTTTACCTGATATAGGGCAGAAATAGAGCTCCATGAGTACAGGTGGGATGGAGTGTGGTCCCAGCATCATGCCAGGGGACAGCTCCCTTCTTGCAGGTGAGGTTTCCAATTTTCACTCCTGTGATATGAAATAGTTTATAACTCCGTTTTGCCTACAGGAGTATTTGATTTTAAACAGATCCTCATTTCTCAAAGACTATGCTAAATTAAGCCACTCTTAGAAGGTATCTGAAGGTATCAGGAATTATGCTTTTAGTGAAACTAAATATGAGTTACTTCTCCCTGCTGAATCCAAGATACAAGATGCTACAAGCATTTATAGGAGTTTATAATTATTATTTCCATTCCATATGGAACTTAATTGTAAATCTGCCAATGAAGTTACCTTAGCATTGAACTTGCTGCCTGGATGAGTTTGGAATTTATTATCTCAATTTTATTCCCCATACTTCTTGTAGGAAATATTTTGTGTTTTTCAGTGAAAGAACTCGTACTGGATTTACAGCCCTTTCTTCATCAATAAATTCAGAAAAATCAAATTACTGTTAGGCATAAAAACCCCAAATACTATATTATTAGAGTATATTTTGAGACGAGGCATCATCTTGTTTTATGAGATGTAGTTCAATGCTACAGAGGTGTTAGAACCTTGTATAGGAGACACTTGGATTTTTTTTGTTTAAAGATTGGTGTGGGAAATAAGTAGTTACTAGTGAATATTTTTGCTACCACTAATTTACTTCAGTTTGTATCATTTTCAGCGCTTCCATTTTTTTTTTGTTCTCTTTGCACTGGCTATTTTTAATTAGGATCCAAATTTGAACATATTACTCATACTGATGAGTAGTAGCTGCCTTATGCAACTCCTCTGTTTTCAAGAAGCTATTTTTGCCAAGAAGCACTGACCAGTGTTACAGGAATTACCCTTCCTGGCAAGGAGGTGAAGGCTGAGGATGTGTGGTCTACAGGCTCCTCATTATCCAGAGCATATTTAGTTCACCATGGGCTGAGATTTCTCATTAGGAAAATAGAAAGGATGAAAAATCCATCAACAACTGTGTTTACTCAAGAGCATTCCCTGGAAACAAGGACAGGACAGGGCTGAATATTGTTCTGAAGCTGCTTTGAAATAAACTCCTGGAATCAAGGAATTTTACATAAAATTTTGCAAGCTCTATATGGTAAAATGAACAGCAGGATGGAAATCCAGGGTAGGCTAAACAAAATCAAAGCCATACATGATTTAGGACTCATGGCCTCTCATATCCATCCTATATCTCACTAAGATAAAGCTGTAGCTTAAAATGCAGCTGAATTCTAGGCACAGACTAAAAGTTATAAAATTATAAAATTTAGAGGTCCAATTTAGACCCATTGGAAGGGTCTATACCCATTCATTTAGCCATTCATTAATGAAGAGAACTATCATGTTGGGAGTATACATTTCCTAAAAGACTCAACAAAAGTACCATGGTCTTAAAACCAGAATTGTCAATATTCAAAGCCAAAACCAAATCATAAATTTGAGGGTAAGAAGAAAATGTTATCTTGTTTGGACCAGAAATAGGTGATTTGTTAATTTGAGCTCCTTCTGAAGTTTTCTAACATGAAGAGTGTTATATCTATTCATGAAACTCTGCAAAAGACTCCAGTCCAATATCAGTCCTAAGGAGATTAAATACTTAAGTATTATACTGTCCTCTAAATTAAGGAAGTTGTATAAGCTTAATTTCCAGAGGATTCTAAATGTGATTAAACTGGATATGCCATGATTAAATATCTTGCTGCCATCCATTTCTGGGTGGATTAACTCTGTTAAAATGAACTCTTCCCTAATATTTATTTCAGATAACTCCCTGGGAGATTTCTTATTCTACTGTTTTAGAATCTTGCCCATATTTTGGAAGTTTTGCACAGAAAATAAGAAGTCTGACTGAAAGCATAGATAGTTCAGAAATCTGCTGCAAGCTCATGGGTACTCCTCAGATTTGTGTGATAGCACCAGCCCTCTCTGGCAGCTGCATTAAATTCTAGGGGAATCTGCTTTGCACAGTCTGAAGCTTCTCATCTTCCACTTTTGGAGATTGTTCCTGTTGGATTCTCCCCAGCCTCCATGACTTCCCCAATACCTGTTCAAGAAAAACTTCACAAAAGCCTTCGTACACCTTCCCACCAGTCACACCTGTTTCACAAAACAGTTTTTTTTCTTTCTGTATCTGACACTGTGTGGTGGGTTGACCCTGGCT
>NW_010291927.1:0-12641 GCF_000700745.2 Antrostomus carolinensis
CTGGATGGCAGTACAGCAGTAGTAAGAGCTACACCTAATCTCCTTTCTCACTTACTAGTGTATTTTTGAGCTGTATTATTTCTACAGTAGATCAAATCCGTTACATAGATGTATCACTCAGGTGTGTAGCAGCATGCTTGGGACAATTCTTAAGAAAAAAGGCTGCTAATTGAGTATGATAATTGTTGAAATCACAACACTTGGAGATCTTTTAAGACACAGTTATAAAAGCTGTAATTATTTAGCAGAGATCTGTTTCAGCTGAGCAGTTGCTATTTCAGTTATTGGAGAAATTATTTGAAAACAAGTTAAATGCTTTTAGATGCTACATTTTTTAAAATTACTGAAGTGAGGAAACAATCAAACCATATGCAACCATTCTTTTGTATTTAATATCATTTTCATCATTCTTACTTAATGTAATGAATGATTCATACAAAATTAATCACTTTTTTACATGACAGTTTATAACTGAAATGTAAGCAGAGCTAGATCTAACAGTGAATTATACTGAAAAAGCGTATTTTGCAAAAAAGTGAAAATGTCTAGTATTCTTGTCTGAGTGCTGTAACACTTTCATTAGAAAAGATGCACATAATGGATATTTATGAAGTTAAACCCATATAGTAATAATTTGAATTTTCATCATAGACTGCAAGGGTATAACTTGCTTGGTTATTTATAGAGATTAAAGTTTTTAATGAAAGTGATATCTGTGGTGATGTCAGAATTTCTGATTTGAGTTGCACTTGGTTGTGGAGTAGCAGTAATATTTTACTACTGGTTTCATTTATTTAAATTGTGGAAGGCCTCTGTAGTGATAAGTAAGTGTTTATATATTTTACTGAAAAGGGACATTTCGTGAATCACAACAGTGCATTGAGAACCAAATTATAAGTAAATTGGACAGACTACTGGTATATAAGTCACTGTTCTGGGACGTTCAGCCCATTGCAGTCATATTTACTGTGTTCCAGCTCACTGTCAGCTTTCACTCTGCAGGCACACTCTGCACTCCCCTTTAGGGATGGGTACAGTTCCTCACTGTATCCACAGACATTCAGAAGAGGTCTTTGATTCTTAAATCATTTGAATTCTTGTTTTTGAATCAGTTTTCTTAAAAGCTTTGTCCTCATTCAAAGTAAACTTGATAAAAGCAGAGCTGAAAATATTCTTGATCCGCAGAACACCATGCTCCAGTAGTGCTCATGTGCACTTTTGCCTATACAGAGAGTGACACAATAATTTGTTACTAAGATTGAATGCAACTGTAAGTATTTGAGAAACAATTGTTTATAATAATTTGAAAATCACTTTTAAATGAACAAATTTTGAAAGCTTACACTTCAAATACCACTTTGATCCCCAGCTCCCACACATCTTCCAGGCACCTAATTGTATTAAGATTGTGTTTCATTAAATGTAAAATCCAAATTCAGCATTAACTCCATCTTGTGATGCAGTTCATCAGTGGGGGAAACTTACTGCTCCATAACCTGGAAGGAGAATTTTTACCAGATACAACAAGCAGTTAATTTGTCTTAATACTTAAGAAGGTACAAATATGTGTTATAAAGCATTAGAAAAGATTCTTACTTGAAATAGTGAAGAAGGGGAAAGACCTAATCTTAATTTTTCGACATCCAAAATAATAAAACTCAGTGTTGCCTTCTGACTCCTACCTTTCTTTTTCTTCGTAGTGATCAGTCACAAAGTGACTCCAGTACTAAGGATTTTTGGATGAACATGCAAGCTATAACTGTCTACCTCAAGAAATTATCAGAGCAGAATCCATCTGCATCCTATTACAATGTGGATGTTTTAAAGTATCAGGTAAACACTTTTTTCCCTTTGGAGTTTTTTAAGGAACTCTGGCAGATTTTATATCTACACAGAAATTAAAAGAATTGTTCTTTGCCTGCTAGCATGCAGATGATGTGTCAACCATCCTCTTGACCAATTCTGGGTATGTCAGTGTTTACAATGCATAGGTTCTGTCCAGGCTTAGTGCATTCCTAGCTTCATGTCATTCCCTTGGATTCATGACCTGTTTCAGCTTGCTCACATGTCACTCCAATTAATGTGTGCCAGCTTCATACACTAGTCCTTTAGGCATTTGTTAGCAAAGTCAAATTTTCCTTGAATTTAGGGGTTTTGGTGGGGTTTTGTTTGAGTTTGTAGTTGTACTGTCTTTCACTTTGTAATTGTATAAGTTTTGGATGCTGTAACTGATGAATTGTAATATATAAGAATGTATATCATACATCTCACAGTACAATGGAATATCTCATCTTGGAAACTGCTTACAGGCACGTGAAAGACAAGGTGGTCATCAGTAGTCAGCATGGATTTACCAAGGGAAAGTCATGCTTGACCAGCTTGATAAACTTCTATGATGAAATGACTGCCCTGAGGGGAGAGCAGTGGATATTGTCTACTTAGACTTCAGGAAGGCTTTCAACACTGTCTCCCATAGCATCCTCATAGAGAAGCTGGTGAAGTACAGACTGGATGAGCAGACACTGAGTTGGATTGAAAACTGGCTGAATGGCTAGGCCCAGAGGGTGACGACAGTGGCATGAAGTCTAGTTGGAGGCCAGTAACTAGGCAGTATACCCCAGGGGTCAATACTGAGTTTACAGTCTTGTTTGACAACCTCATTAATGATCTGGATGATGAAACAGAGTGTACCCTCAGCAAGTTTGCTGATGACACCAAACTGCCCTCCAGAGGGAGCTTGACCAACTGGAGAAGTGGGATGACAGGAACCCCCATGAAGTTCAACAAGAAGTGCACCTGGGGAGAAAGCAATGTACCGATACATGTTGGGGGCCACTCACCTGGAAATCAGCTTATCAGAGAAGGACCTGGTGTTCTTGGGGAACACCATGTTGGACATGAGCCAACAATGTGCCCTTGTCGCAAAGGCAGCAAATGATCTCCTGGGCTGCAGTAGGCAAAGTATTGCTATTAGGTCAAGGGTGGTGCTCCTTCCCATCTACTCAGCACTGGTGAGGCCACACCTGCAGTACTGTGTCGAGTTCTTGGTTGTCCATTCCAACAGAGGTATGGACATACTGGAGAGAGTCCAGTGAAGGACCGCAAAGATAATCAAGGGTCTGGAGCACCTCTCCCATGAGGAAAGACTGAGAGAGCTGAGACTGTTCAGCCTGGAGAACAGAAGGCTCAGGAGGGTTCCCATCAATGCATACTATGTATACCTGAAGGGAGGGTGTAAAAAGGATGGAACCAGGCTCTTTCCAGTGGTGCCCAGTGACAGACCAGAAGCAATGGGCACAAACTGAAACACTGGAGGTTTCCTCTGAACATCAGAAAACACTGTTTTCTTGTGAGGGGGGCCAAGCAGTGAAACAGGTTGCCCAGAGAGGTTGTGGAGTCTCCATCCTTAGAGATACTCAGATGCCATCTGGATATGGTCCTGGGCATGTCTGTAGGTGGCCCAGCTTGAGCATGGGGGTTGGACCAGATGACCTCCAGTGGTCCTGTCCAACCTCAATTATTCTGTGAATCTGTGAGAAGATGTTCTGGCTGTCAATAAAAAATATTCATGAAAATTCAAGACAGACAGACAGACTTACTTCAGAGGGAGAATAGGGATTTGCTAGGCCTGCATTGAAATGGTTGAAAATTTGAGACAACTGTCTACATCAAAAACCAAAATAACCCATTAGTCCAGCTATTAATACCATTGTGGTTTCCACATCCTCCCAATATAGTTTAAAATCTTGGCATACTGAATCTGTAAAAAGCATGTTAGGCACACAGAATTCCTGAGAAAGATGGAACAAAACATTTCTTTGGATTGCAGAAATGGGTACTGTGGAAAAATGCTACCTATTTACTGTCAGGGAAAAATGAGGCATTGGCATGTAGGAGCCCTGGCAGATAGGAAAGGTTCTGGGCTTCCAGGAAAGGTGAGAGGGGGCACCAGGACATACAAGGTTCCTCAGGTAGAGTGGAAAGGTGGTAGAGATGCAGCAGGGCAGAAGCAAAAGCAGAAGTAGCATCCCGCCCTCCTGCAGCAGGAAAATAATGCTCTGAATAAGTAAGAACTGTTTTGCTGGCTGCCTATCCCATAATGACAGGTATTGCCCTCTGCTGCTGGCTGCTTGGGCAGCTGAATTGGTGTGGCACACAACTGCTAAGGATTAAGTCATTTTGCCACAAACGTGCTTCTTGTGTGAGGCAGAATGCAGGACTAAACAAAACTGTTTTGGGTTATAACAGCCAGAACAGGAAGGAGCCTCATGGGCCAGAGGGAGTTTAAACCTTTTCTTTAATTATTTTAATTTAAAATTAAAAGAACAGGAATTACTTCACACTGCAAGAGTCTTCAGAATTCTGTGATTAAGGACTCAGAGGTCAATTGTTCACTTGACCTTTTGTCAGACTTTAGAGTTATATTCATTACCATCATTCCCTCTGCTCAAAAGAGGAATATTTTAATTACGCTACTTTCAATGGTTTATTCTTTTACAGGTATCTTCAAATGGCATCCAGTCCACTCCCTTGAATCTTGCAACTTACTGGAAATGTAATGCTAGCACTACTGATGTGAGAGTGGATTATAAATACAACCCAGAGTCTATGAATGTGCCTAGTATGCTGTCTAATGTCCAGGTTGTGGTACCAGTAGATGGAGGAGTAACAAACATGCAGTCACTTCCACCTGCAAAATGGTAATATTAATACTTTTTATTATTTCAGATTCATTTCAGTGTATTCATTAGTGTCATAGTCTGAAAAATTTCACTGGAAGAAATTGCTAATTTTTTTTGTCATGATAATTCGTAGTATGAGATGTTTAGAACATTTTCTGTTCCAAAACAGATCATGTGCAGCTAATTCACATAAAGTAAAATGGGACAATATGCATCCATTCCAACTGTAATAGTACAAGCCTTTATGAAATTTCCAATGTTTGCTTGCTTTTGGCCAATAGACAGGATAGACATTTTTAGTTCATTAATTTGAAACCAAAATATCTTTATAGTTAAAAATCAACTTGTGTGTGTGTGTGTGTGTGTATAAATATATACATGTCTATGGATTATAGAGAGAGAGTTGAAGAAATAAAAAGATTTCTTGATCTGGCTTAATAAATAGCTTCTAACTGAAGTGTTTTAAAACAAACATCAGGAACTAAGGAATTCTTTATAAGCCAGGTAGCATTGTCTCTCAATTCAAGTGCCATGCAGATTATTATCTGACTAGCAGCTACCTGCCACCACCTTCTAAGCCTGCATGTACAGTAGCACTTGAAAGTGAAACACAGATCTCAGATAATTGTATTTCTACAAGTTTGTGAAAACAAGCAGTGGGCAGTGGGACTAGACAGAGCAGTACATCCCTGGAGCAAAACTGAGCAGAATTCAACCACTGTGCCTGTGTTTTGGCAGCACATAACATAATTCCTGGACTATTTATTTCCAAGTGTGTCTTTTTAACGCGAAGAGGGTAAAGAATACCAAGTTGAAGTCAGGCTTTGTTAACCTTGTTAGTTATAGATCAGTTTACCTTATAAAGCAAGGTTCAGAAGAAAAATAAACCTGATGCATTTATCAAATAAATTCTGATGCTTCTGGAGGTAATACATTTAAATGTGTTAATTGGACAAAGTAGGAATACAGTGTTATTTTAAGTGGAAAAAATGCTGTCAAGACTGCATCTTTCTTGACTTAATATTTAAAGGGAGCAATACTTTTAACCAAATCACCTTAAGCTTAATTTGAGTGAGGGCAGGTTCAGTATCGTGTTTGAACAATGTGATGAACATCTGGTGAAGCCCAAGTGCCAGAAGCCAAGGCCAGAACTTTGAGCCTGGAAAGCTGACCAAAAGAAAAAAAAACTAAACAAAACAGTCATGTCCCAGGCAGTTCTAGTATTTGTGTTGTGCTTCCTGCTTGGTCTAGTATATTGAGTGGTGGGGTTTTGTTTTTTTAAAAAACAAATGTTTTATAACTTGACCTTCTGCAAGTAACCCCTATTATCTGTGCTACTTGTGTGAGCATTTCACTCCTGCTACACCAATGCCAAAAGCAATTTCAAACCTATCATCACTTCATGCTCCTCACAGCTTTAAGTTGTTGACTTTCTGTTGATGGAACTGCTGCAGAGTGTTCTGGGAGTTAAAATACCCTGTCAGCTTAAGAGACTGGTGCCTGGTGCCCTTTTCTGCCCCTTTACAGCATCAGAAGTTAGTTTAAATCCTGTGTCACTTACACCAACTAGTTTTACTAGAATGGAAATCGAATGAAATTGATGCTGCCAAGAGTCTCAGGTAGGAGAGAGCAATCATCATTTCTCCCCCTCATACCATCATCATGAAGCACAAAGACAGAGCTTTCAAATTGCTTCCAGGGCATTTGGCCTGTCCTTACCCTTTGAGACTACAGAGGGTTTTGAGTTGTGGAGCCATAGCCAGGGCATAGGACAGTGTTAACTGCACAAAAAGGTGCCATGTACTTCTGCGCTCTGCTGCCCATGCAGACACACCCTTCTCTTTTCCTGTTCACTTGGTGTAGTTTTCCACAGACTTACCTTAAAATTGCCAAGTATGTTTATAAACCTCCATTTAGAGATGTCTGTAACATACCGGTATAAATCAAGGGAAATAATATGCTAAAACTGGTGCTTATAACTAGCCTACCATTCTCTTACAGGAATGCAGACCAGATGAAAGCATATTGGAAAATATCTAGCATTTCAGAGAAGTCTGAGAATGGAGGCAAGTTGAACACATTTGTTTTGTTTTCTTGTACAGAAAAATTATAACTGTAAAAAGGTGGTAATTTTAGCCTCTGTGCCCCCATGTCTTTTTACGCATCTTCTCATGCTGTATTCTGTTTACCAGTTCACCACCTTTTCAATTAATTTCCTCCTGAGAGATTCCATTAACAGTGAGATGTCAAAATATAAATTTATTAACTAGCTATAAAAGAAAAAGTACTGAAAGTAGTCAGTAGCTCTAAAATAGAGATTAGACTGGATAGGAGATTATTACATCAATGCTGTTTGGAAATTAGCAGTTATTCAAAGCAAAGTATGTTTAATATGTATGTCTTTCCACACACTGACAGTTGAAATAAAGTAGAAAGAGGTTAAATGGAAGAACTGAGGGGTAGAAAAAAAAGTCCAAAAGTCCTGTGCTGAGATAGAATCAACAATAAATGATTCTTGATGAACATTTTGAGGGTCTTTGTTTTGACCATATACAACTCCAGGAAAAAAAAATGAATCTATGCACATCTGCTCAAAGTGGTAGTTTCTGTGGCATTTTGTAAGGTACCAATAGCTGTCCTCTGCCTGGCTGCCTTTCCCTGAGGTCCAGTTGATGTCACAGCCCTTGCAGCCTCAGCAGGTGAGCCAAAGGGAGGCATCTCATCCTCAGAGGCTCTGTGGAGAAATGAACTCACGGTGTAAAGGAAAGGCCTTTAGCCCTGTTAAGAATTTAGTGAAGGGTATTATGAAAGCACAGACTTGCTTGTACATATGACTGGTTTCATATAGAAACCGCAAGCCTGGTAAGGGAAGACAGCTTCTATTCCTGCAAAGGCTGCAAAGTTGTGGTCATCATTCAAACAAAATCAGAGAGAATTTTATCTGACAGAGGTAGTTGCTGTAGTCTTGTGTACTTTGTCCTTCACTGACTTCACAGTTCTTTGCCATCTGTCTTCCATTACAATTACGTAGGGATAGCCACCCCCCACCACCACCACCACCTTTTTTTTTTCCTTTTCCTTACTGTGGAGCTTCTTTCAAAAGAAAAACTTGTACTAAAACACAAATGCAGCCAGATGAAGAGCTACTGTACACCTGCAGAGCAGCATAAAATGGGTTGCCAGTGATGTGGATTGCATCTTGTGTGTGTTCAGTAGACTTGCACATATCCCGCTGCTTCTGCTATAATCCCTTCTCTTCCCACCATCTTTCTTCCCCGTTTCTTTGAGAAAACACATAGCACTCATAATTCAGTGTTTAAGAGGAAGTAATACTATGCTGGTTTTACACTTACAGAAACAAAGAGAAGTTGCACAAGCACTCTTAATATTACAACAAATGTCTTGAAATCTTCTTTATTCTGGTGTACAGGGTAGTAAAATGTTTAGGTTTTTTATGATACAGCACATGTCAGCTGTCACTTACAGGCAGAGATAAAACACAGAACAAAGTTTCAAAGTACTTGAATATATGAGTTTCTATACTCAGAGTGGAAAGAAGTTCCAATTTACCCAAATTATGACAGACCTACTGAAGAAATTAAATAGACCTTACGCCAAATTTATCAAGAACAAGACATTGCATAAAACAATTTCTTTCATTAATTCCAGCTTTTATCCTAGTAACATTTCAGTTAGTAACTTTCCTCATCATTTAGCAGTTCCTATTGGCTAGGAAAAACAAATTGTTTTAAAGAAGTAAAAATACTTTACTTTCATTTTTCCATTAGTATTTAAATTGCATTTTTCCCAGCATGTTTTGCAAGAATGAGAAAATACTTGTTTAAGAACTAGAAAAAGAGACTAGTAACAATGTTGTGGGTTTTTTAAAATGTCTTGCATTGACTTCAGAAATGTACTTAAAGTAATTTTGAACTATTACTGCTTTGTAATAGCATCGAAGTGATGACACTTCACTACTGTCTCTGAAAAATCAACTGAAATTTGTGGTGAAAAGTATTTAATCAGACCTTGTCTTTATTAGAACAAGAATTTCTTCCCTCTGGGTACATTACTGTATAGCTGGATTTCTTCCAATGGTTTTGTTCATGTACATTCATCCAGACAGATGATGACAACATATAAATATTCTGATGTACTTCCAAATAGGCTAATGAAAAGTACTACATACAAGATAGCTGGTACTAAGTACTTACAGACCAGCAAGCCTAAATGATGATCATAGAGACCAATCAGATATTTCAAGTAATAAGAGATTACCAGGTTGTCTGATACACACACTTTCTCTATAATCTTGCAGAAATGTGTATTTCTCTTTAAGTCATTCAGTAGTCATTGTCTTGGGGAAAAACAGACTTCTACTCTCATCTCTTTTGAAAATTTATGTACGACTGCCACTAGGAACAGATCTCAAAGGTCACCATGTTGGTTTCACTTACTTAGTACTAAAAATTTTGAGAGACTGCGATGTTCTTGCAAAACAACCAGCTTCTCAGTTTTGTTATTTTTATAGGTTCTGGATCCCTCAGGGCAAAATTTGAACTTTCAGAAGGACCCAGTAAACCAGCAACACTTGCAGTGCAATTCATTAGCGAAGGAAGCACCCTTTCAGGAGTAGATGTAGAGCTTGTTGGCACTGGCTATCGGCTTTCCCTCCTTAAGAAGAGATTCGCCACTGGTAAGACATTGACATGCTTATATAGGAAAATTAGTATTATATTTCTGTGGTGTTAAATTATTAAATATGAAACTGTTAAATAAGTGATGTATAAATAGTCACTTTTCATTAAAACATGGCTGAAAACTGTTTCACAGCTTTTTTGTTTCTTCTGTAGTTACTCAAACAGCTCCTAGAAAATGCTGACAAAGTCTGTTTTATCTACTGACTGCAAAAAAACCTACTTTTATTTTTCAGGACGGTATATGGCAGACTGCTGATGTACCTGTGAAAGTCATCAGATCAAAGGACTGCAAGAAGTTCACTCTGCCCTCTCTACTTTTCAGACACTATTTTAAAATGCATTAATTTTTTCAAAATGCTGATCTACTTTGAGGCTGAACTACAGAACAGAAAATGCACTTTTAAAAGTCATTTTGCAAACTTTTTATTACTTTATAATAGCACTGAAGTTAACTTCCACACTGTCTGTAAATTATCAACTGCAATATTTGGGAAAATTTGTTGAAATTTATTAAATTTATATAGATGAAGTCAAAATAGTAATCCATAGTTGTAATGAAAGTATGAAACTGTATGTTATACTGTAAACATTAAACTTAAAAATATAGGAGAGCGAGTAAGAAGTATTTGAGCTTTCTGTGAGTAATACTCATTTTTCAGATTCTTTAATTGCCAGTTCTTAAAGAAAACAGAGGAGGAGTCCCATCAAGTTCTTCTGCCCACTCATGCCACAAAACCAGCTGCATTAGAGATGTATAAAAGACATGTAACTTGATGTTCATGTATCATATATTATTAACATGTAAGTTGTTCTATGTAAGGGTTTTTTCCTAAGTGCAATGTGTTACAAAATTGCAAAAGACAGCAGAGGTTTACTTCTGCAGTTAGTAAATTTTATGGGCAATGTGATTGTTGGAGTTAATGCTGTAGATTTAATTTATTTTTATATTAATTGCATAACATTTGTGCCTTTTAAAAAAGCCTGTGCCTATCCAATTTGTTATTCACGTGCCTCACTTCCTTATTCAAAGTTTGGCTTTTCATCAAGAAAGCACAGTGTTTGTATAGGGGACACAACTTTATAAAAATTCCTTTGACTGAGATTTATTTAGAAGGCAGATTTGCAAAAACTGGAGATTGTTTTAAAGGAGGTTTAAAATACTGGATTACTTCCTCATGGGGTAATTGCAATAAATGCGGCTGTAGTAAAGGGAGATGCATCATGCAGGACTTGGAAACTTTTGAGATAGTAACTTTAATGTCACCAAAGATGAGAATCCTGAAAAATCACCGAAGCATTTCCCTTCACTTTGACTGCAAGTCTTTGGACTTTGAGTGCTTTTGGGGTTGTGTGATGTGAATGTAACATAATACTTTGGGAGGAATAGCATTTTAGAAGGGTATTTTATGGCAGCAGGATGACGAGTACTGCCATTTCTATTAGTTTATATTTTTTCTATAACCACCAATTTTAATATTTGTATTGTCATCTAATCTGCTTGGCACAGCCTAAGCACAGGGAAGTGATGCATTAGTAATGTTTTTTAAAGTAAGTCACTAATTTAGAAAATGTTCTATGTATTTGTGTTTTTTCATTGCCAAAATCAAAAGTATTGGGGCAAAATAATTTAATAACCTGCATGTGGGAGTTTCAGATGACTATTTTGACTCCCAGAACCTGTTTCAAATTCTCTACTAAAACAATAAAACATGCTTGAACTAAATCATGGAAAACTAGCAATGAATTGGACTGCTGAAGCTTTACAAGAAATTAAGCTTTGTAGAGGCTACATAAATTCTAATGCATACTATACACTTGTGCAGACAAGAGCTTAGTTGTTAGCACTAAGCACATACTGTACTGTAGATTTGATTGGAGGAGTATATTTGGCTTTTAATTTGCTGATCTTATTGAATGGTAAATTTTTAACTCACAAAATGGTACAGTCTTTTTACTGGAATCTTAATTGTAATCTGCTTTGCAATCAAACTGTGTTTAACATGACAGTATTTTACTAATGAAAACCCAAAATTGTATTGCTATTTTAAATCAAGCGTTACTTCCATTTCTAAGTTAAATGAAGTAGTTATGTTTCAGCACTTTTAAACTAGCCTTCATTCAGGTGATTATACATACATTTGCATTGGGTGCAGGTTACAATTTTGAAGCCATACAAGTTTATATAGACTTTTTGTAAAGAAATTTTAAAACAATGTAAAAAGTACATGTAGCTATCTGATTAAAAAACATATGTAGCAAGCTGGTTCTTGCTTGTGTATACAGCAATATCCATTGTAGCTGCCTCCTAAGAAAATTAATTTGTAAACACAACTCTAAAGGATCTGAATTTTTATTAATTGTTACTACGTCAGACTGTAAATTAGAGCATACAAGTTTATCTTACAAAAATTGTAAATACTTCTGATTTTTCATAAATGTAAATTCAAAAAAAAAATTGCACCCATAATAAACATGTAATATATAATTTAAATACTGATTTATATTGCCTATACTTTTTCAATTAGTCCCACAGAGCTTCTAAGCAGTAAGATAACAGAACAAAACTGTGCCTGTATTGAACATTTTAAAAGTACTAATAGATTTTGAAGTGAAATGATAGAGAAAACATATGAACTCTTTTATATATTGAAAAAACACCACAGAGAAGGTGAATGGAAAGACGACTTCTGCAAAGAGTTGCAACTTCGACCTCTTCAAGGACCTATTTGGGGGTATCCCATGGACTAGAGAGTTGGAAGGTAAGGGGGCCCAAGAGAGGTGGTTAACGCTCAAGCACCACTTCCTCTAAGCCCAATACCGGTGCATCCTTAAGAGAAAGAAATCAGGCAAAAGTGGAAGAAAACCCACGTGGATGAGCAAAGAGCTCATGGAAAACCTCAAAGGAAAGAGGAAGGTCCATGAAATGTGGAAAAGGGTCTAGCCACCTGGGAGGAGTATAGGAATGCAGTCAGGGCCTGCAGGGATGCAACTGGGAAGGCTCAGGCCCATTTGGAACTGAATCTGGCAAAGGAAGTTAAAGACAACAAAAAAGGCTTTTTAAAGTATGTCAATAACAAAAGGAAGACTGGGGAAAATGTGGGCCCACTGTTGAATGAGGCGGGTGCACTGGTAACAGGAGACGTTGAGAAGGCAGATACTGAACGCCTTCTTTGCCTCAGTCTTTATGGCTAAAAGTCTCCCTCAAGAATCACAGATGCTAGAGGTCTTGAAGAGAGAGAGTCTGGAGAGAGGAAGACTG
>NW_010291928.1:0-6400 GCF_000700745.2 Antrostomus carolinensis
GGGTGGTGCTAGGCTGCCTACCTCCTGGGCTGCTCAGCATCCTTTATCATGTTTACTCAGCTATAGCTTTTTCCACTTTGGAAGAGTTTATCTAAAAATAGCAGTGGTGGTGGTGGGGAATGGTTGTCTTCTGTCCCCTCCCTGAAAAAGGTTGCACCTATTTAAAGAGGTAGGTAAATAAATACAGGAGTTTTCCTACTGATATAGTGGGTAAACACATGGCTATAAAAACCTTTGGACAACACAGCAGTTTGATTAAGTGGCCTAATTTCTAGTGTAAATCACCTGGCAACATATTTAATTAAGGAGAATACCTAGCAGATAAAACCCAGGGCTGAGACTAGGTATTGCTCTGCTCCCATCCTTTCTGTACAATGATGGGTGGGTGTCCTACACCTGCATGCTCTCCTCTGTCTTTCATACCCTCTTACACAGCCAGTTCTTTGAGCTGGGACAACTTCTACCTGGCTTATATCAGGGCAAGGTCCAGGGATGCCCCAGTGGATATTATGCTCCTTGGATGTGAGGAAGAATTTCTTTGCTGCAAGGGTTCTGAGGCATTGGAAGGGGTTGCCCAGGGCAGTGGTGGAGTCCCCATCCCTGGAGGGACTGAAGAGTCGTGTAGACATAGTGCTGAGGGACATGGGTTAGTCGGGGACTTGTCAGTGTTGGGTTCATGATTGGACTCAATGATCTTAAAGAGATTTTCCAGTCGAGGCAATTCTGGGATTCTGTGAAATGGGGAGAGCTGTAGGTTTTGTTTCATTATGTTGATTGAGGGCTGGAGTGTGCTGGTGTTATTATGGGCAGGCAGGCTGCATGGTGGGTGTGAATATTATTTTAAGGTCTCTGTCTTTTATGTATTAGTGCTTACCTCACTGTGGGGAAAAGCACTCAAATAGCCATAATGTGGATTAGCCATGTTTCCTCCTTCTGGGAGATATTGCAGCAGTCCAGATTTTCAAGTGCTCAGCTCCCAGAGCTGTGACCTCTTCCAAAAATCTGTTCCCTTACTCTGGGAGTTCTCCTAGCTCCAGACTCTACAAACACTCCACATGTGTCAGTGAATAGAGGGGGAAAAAAAAAAAGCAAGAATCAATGACTGCAGAAAAACCCAAGCCCCATACAGAACAAAAAAGGGCTTTAAGAAACCTAAATAAGGGTTGTCCTCCCAAAACCAGCAACTATTTAAGTTTTTTCACTTCTACTTTCATTTCCTAACTACCCTGGATATTTTGCAGGTTTCTATGGCAGGAGAGTTTGATGCATTGCTTTCTGCCCTGATGAGACAACCAGCTCTGGTCCTGCAGTCCCTGTCCCAGTAAAGCCCTTCTTGTCTTGAGAACTTTTCAGGGAAAGTTTCCTCCAACTGCTTGTCTGGGCATGTTGCCAGCAAAACCAGCCCTTCTGGGCTCATCAGAAGAGTCCTTGTACTACATTTTCCACTATACTTATCTAATCTTGGCTTGTGTCCATGTAGTGTTTGTGCAGTAATTACCTCACTAGGCAAAACAGTTCCACTGCCTAATTGTCTTCACTCTCAGGAAATTGTTCCTAATAGCCAGCTAAATTTAATCTCCCCGTCCTTTCTCAATCCACAGCAGCAAACCTGTGCAGCCCTTCTTCCTCCGCTTACAGTTCTATACGTGAAGTGATTATAAGGCATTATCTGCTCTTATTTCTCTAGGTCAAACATGTAAAATTACTTTCTAGGACTCGTGTGAGTCACAACCAACATCCTTAACTCATTTTCCTTCAGCTTGTTCTTCTGCAATCTTGTAGACCACATCCAAAACTTAAGTGTGTTCAGCTCCCAAGTGCATTGAACTCACAAATCAGGCTACCACAGAACAGCTTTTCCTTAAAAAAATAAAGAATGTAAAAAGAAGATAGGTTGGTTTTTTTTTTTTCCCTAAACTTCACCTAGATCTTGAGCCTCAAGGGTTTTCTTTAAACTTTTTTTTCAGTCTTTTTCAATGATTGATATATCCTTCATTTTCTTAATGGAAGGTAAATGTTCGTAGATGATCAAGAAGCCAGACCTTTAAATAAAATGTCATGTATTTTACCAGATGAATTGGTATTACTGGAACACAGCAAGCTTAAGGGCTTAACAGTAGTGACAAGTCATAATACATACCAAAAAAAGTTGTCCTTGTCCCCTTCTGGTCTCCCACCAGCTTGAATTTACAAGCATTTTTGGTGGGGTAACTTGCCTCAAAGAGTCCGTAGATGTCAGGGACATTTCCATGTAGCTTCTCAACTTGAAAACTTTCCCACGAGCCTTGAAAACAGCAGCAGAGAAAATCCAAAATCACTAAGTCCATATTTTTGGCTGTAGAAAATCATGACCCTTAGGTATATCTGCTGGAGCAGGGATCAGATGGGGTTCTCCTATGGTGTGTGCTGTGTAGGAATTTAAAAAGTAAGTGTGTGCTGGGGAAGTTACCTGGGACATCAAGATAAATTCATATTTGACAGCCATTGAATGAGGAGAAAATGGTGCATGGGGCTTACTGAAGGAGTACCTCAGATGACCTTTCCCTGCACCCTTCTGCCACCAAGGAGGACTGCAAAAAAATGCAGTTGGTTTTGAGAATGTCTAATAGAAACTTCCCCTCAATGAGCCCCTCCAGCCTTTGCACCATAATCCTTGGCTGTGACCAGGTCTTAGGTACACTGTCTCTGTGCAGGTACCACATGTTCAAGTTGCTCTTTAAGCCTGCCCTTGAGCTTTGCTTCTCAATGTGTCACGTCCTGAAACACCAGCCATCTTTAGGAACCCCATCTTGAATTGTGTCTCCATCTTCTACTCAACAGAGCTGCAGAAGAGTCAAGATATGGGGTCTCAGCCAAGCATCTCAGTGGGCTTGGGACTAGCTGAGAGGCCAGTTTCTATTGCCTGTCCATCCTGTCTGTTCCAGTGTGCCCTCCCAAATATGTCCTTTGTCACGACTCCATGATGTGGAGTTCACATGCCTGCACATACTCAGGCAGCCTGCTTCCTAAAAGCTCCATGGAACTGCCTCACCTTCACTACATTGATTTCTCCACCAGCTCCTTTCCAAGAGGTTTCTAATTACTGTTTTCTAGCTCAGAGACATATGTGACTGGCCCAGCAGAGACTCATGGTGGGAGCAAGTGGCAGGAAAAAGAGTCGTGTTTGGGATTGCACCATCCTGGTAGAACCAGTTTCCCCAATGAGTCGCATCATGCTGGGCTTTTAACACCTCCATGTTGGCACTTACTCGTGTCTCTCATGCCTGTGCTATCCTCAGATCCTGTTGGAAAAGAGGTTTGTCTTCTCCCTGAGCTGCTGGTATCTCCCCAGGCACCTCCTCCTGCTTGAGCCATAGCAAGTTGCGTGTCTGTTTTAGCACTGCAAAAGATTCTGTGGAGAACTTCACCCCGATCCTTATCACTGAGGACAATTTCCAGACACAGTGAGCATCTGCTGACTGCTAAGCCAGGAACAAAGGAGAATTTGCCCCCATCTTGCTTTACAGATTGCCTTTAGATTTCTAAACATTTGGCTCAGGCATTTCACTTGTGTTTGTGCAGGACCTAGGACAACAACTTCAGTTTGTGCCAAGTGCTCATGCCTTCCCATAATAACGACACTCCATATCAACAAAGGAGAAGATCAAGGCCATGAAGGAGGTGTTATGACCAACCTACACACTGAAGAGTTGTAAGAGATGGTTGGAGATGAAAAGGGAAAGAGCCCATATTAACTCCTCCAACCCACAATGAGCTTTTGGTCTCGTTTGCTAATGGAAAGCCCATTTGCCCTTAGAAGAACAAACAACACACGTGTCATATTGAAACCAGGGGAGGTGGGAAACACAGAACCCCATGGTGCCGTTCTTGAATTAAAGCCATTTTTCAAAGGGAAGATTGGGCTTTAAAACAGAGCTGTGGCTTGTGAAAAGACTGACTGAGTGTGTGCTGGGATCTGCAGGGTCCCAGGGAGGAAGCCAGCTCTGGTAGGATTTTTTTATTTTTTATTTTTTATTTTTTTTGGTGAGGTAGGAACCTCTGGTTCGTTTTCTGCAACAAAACTATTCACAACAACAGACACACACACACACACACAAAAAATAAATCCCCATGACTTTTCCCTAATGGGTAGAAATTTAGTGATCAAAATTTTGGCCCTTTTAAAAGCCCTTTGAAGTGAGAGGCTGAGGTTTTGTAGTTGTTTTTTCTAAAGCTCTCTGTAACTGCTGACATATGCTGCACATATGGTTTCAATCTGATTAGACTTCCGATCTCTTTCTTTTTTCTTTTGGACTTGACAAAGTACCTACTCACCAACCACATTTCCATCAGGAAGGAACTTTTAATAAGATTCCCAGAAAGAAATGCACTTCTGCAGATTCATTAAACAAATAGTAATTTCTCTTTTTTGCTTTCTTTTTCCTCCCTTTGAAATATGTGGGAATTTGCCCAAAGGAGGGAAGCTTTAGGTGGGACCATGCTTTACTTCCCTAAATGCCCTCAGGAAAAATTACTCAAGGATAGTTAAACATCTTTGCAGATGTACTAGGAATACACAGATCACTTGATCTAGTTAGACAGCACTGGATCTGCAAGCATGAAGCTGTATTATTTATTATTTGTAGCACGGAAAATGTCTGGAGGCCCTGGTGTCAAATGAGGTGCCCCTGGGCGAAATGCTGCTTGCTGCAGTGGGTGGGAATTCAGCCCCATCTCCCAAAGAAGATAGGTGGTCTGCTGTAGTTATGAAGATCACTGCAGACAGCACAGATCCTCTCTGGGGTTTCCTCTTAAATACTATTATTGAGGTTAAGGGTATGTCTTGAACATCATTGAGGTACCAACAGCAGATTGGGACCTTCAAGTCTTGAAGATCACTGGAGATCTGCATGAATCAATAGCCAGAGACAAAGGTCCTCCTCACTCTTCTGGCTCTTCTGGAGATCTGTGTCAGAGTAAAGTTTGGCCCTGAGTATATTGACAAAAGAGTTGTCGTATGAGAGCAGATTAACGCTCAATCTCATCCTGTGTCCCGGATAACATGTAAGCCCTGATACCTTCAGGTAAAGCAGGGGAGGTGCAGGGCTTTGCTCCACGGCATAGTGCCAGAATAGTCCATCCAGAGGGAATATCCTGCAGGACAGAGCAGCTATTGGTGGTCAAAGCATATCAGCATCTATGGTGCTTGCGAAATTTTCACCATCTCATTTTGTTTCTGACCTCTCTCTTTGCTCTATTAAATTCTTGTAGTTCTGTCATTTCTCATTCCCCTCAGAAATACCTAATCCTACTTTGAACCCTGCTAGTCTTCTCCATGTTGTAGATATTCTTGAGTGATTCCTGTGGCTATGAATCTTCTAGGATCATCAGATATGAGGTAAAATCAGAAGAACTGGTGTGAAAATGTTGCCTAACCTTTTCAATGCATCCCCTATGCAGCCAAACACTCCCAATGGAGCCCTTTTCAGGAGTCTTGTTTTATTGTATCTGCTGTATTTAAACACCATTTGTTTTTTTTTTTCCCCCCAGTAGTGAACTTTACATTTACTCACACTGATAAAAATGGTTGTGAACTTTCCTGACCCATAGCCTGTAGCTTATGAAGTTCACGAGATGCAAGATTAACCCTGGGCGGCAAAGTTTCTTGGCTGAAGTCAGCTGATAAGCAGAATGCAAAATCACTGCTGCGCTCACTTTGCCAAGATAAAAGTTTACTACTGGGGAGTTTTGTAAATGCTTGCAAAATACTTACATCATAGAAGAATAAAGGTCATGTAAGTACCCAGATAGTCGTGAGAGAGGGAAGAAAAAATAGGTGCAGAGATGTACAGAACATTTTGACCAGTTTATAAAGCTATATGATAAGAAAGTGCTGGCGTCACTCCCTTGGCTCTTGGGTGAACGAGTTTTTATGAAGGAAATAAAGTAATGAGTGAGCAAGATTTACTCTTAAGATTTCCAGTAAAAATATATCCTGTCCAATCATGCTACTTCATGCAACACCAGCTGCTCTACCGGTCCAACAGGCATTTTTAAACTGGGGCGCAGGCATGACCTCAGCCTTCCCCTTCACATATCATTTTGTCTTCGTTTCTTGGAAATAAACACCTTTTCTACTTCATTAGCATCACCTCTACCCTACTAATTAAATGCAAGGAGCTTGTTCTCAAAGTTTGCTGCTCCCACTTCTAGAGAAGTTGGTGCACCCAGCATCTTGCTTAACGTTCTCCAGCTATATCAGGTGAGTCATGTCGCTGCTTCTATCGCAACCCTGTTTTGGCTCAGGTCATCTGGTGTTTCATGCCCTTTGTTTGCCTTGAACTGTGTTCAGACAACCTGGGTTAACCTCTGTCAATCTTCAACCCTTGCTCTTGTGACCTCAAATGCCAAGATGCCAAGT
>NW_010291928.1:6428-22068 GCF_000700745.2 Antrostomus carolinensis
TCCCTACAGTGTCTTACTCTTGGTGAAAAGAGCTAAGAGGGAAGCTTTAAAATATGAACTGTGGGCACTGGGGCTTACTAAGAAAAGGGACAAATGTCCAATCACCCCCTGCCAGCATCCAGGTTGGGTGACCTGACTTGGGGCACATGTGCTCTCACTGAAGATGCTCGTTCAATTTGTTCATTAAACTAATTAAATCAAAAGGGTGGTTTTAAAAGCACCATCCTGATCAAGAGTTTGCACGACTCTTGGTGACATCTGAGCACATCTTGCTTTGGTGACATCTGAGTGCATTGAAAGTTAGTTCATGTCAGTCACACTGGGCACCACCTCCTGTCTCACCTGAGAAGGGTTTGTTTGATAATAAAAGGAGCAATCTCCGAACTAACAGCAAAAGTCAGTTTTATCAGCTGCTTGGCACGCACAGCAGCTGTTTCCCTCTGCTGAGGAGCACCCATTACTTTCTACTGACTTACAAGCTAATAAATTGCCAGGTCGATGACACATGTCTACGTATCAAATGATCATATTGCAAAGGTTAAGGTGAAAGATAGCAGTTGTAAATACAGCATTTTGCTCAAGGCTGCAGAGCTCCAAGTGATCTGACCACGCTGGGTGTTTTCTGCTAGACAGCTCTGCTGATTAAATGGTAGGACAAGGATTTTTTTTCCTTTGCAAAGTTCACGCTGGGAAGTCTTGTTTGTTTAACCATCAACTGCTGTGTCAGGAGAGTTCACCAAAAGCGTTATCACCTGAGTTCAAACTGTGTTCCTCTCCTTTAGGAAACTGAAGGGAAAATTCAGACCAAGTTTCAGTTTAAAGATGGAATTTGCAATTAGCGATGCCAATACAGTGGGAGTGTTTTAACCACCAGGAATGAACTTGTGAACCTACAGAGGGTATTTTGGTGTAAAATGCTTCTGTTTTATGTAGGAAAATGAGGCATTTTAGAGAGATCATTTAGCATAATAATCACACTCTGTTTTTAAGATCCTTAAGCCAAGATGCACCTTAAATGAGACCCAAAGGAAACATCAGAGGATGTCCACATGAGTCTGATCCCGAAGGAGTTTACATCTAAAGACTCAGCAGCCTGAGAAGCACAAAAGGGACTGGCCCTCAGGTCTGTACAATGCAGATGTGCTGTACAGGATCCAAACTCCCTTTGAGGCCGTGAAAAGCTGTCATCTCAGGCACTTTCTGCACCCAGAAGCAGCAATCAGCACCTGCATAGGTTTGCTGCCTCCTATAGGGTTAGCACTGGGTGACACCAATTCCCCTCCCTTCCTGGTGTCTCTGGGACATGACTAGCTCTCAAGGGAAAAAATATGATTTCCACAGCCCATGGAGCATCTTCCTTAAAATTTGCTCACAAATTTACAGCCCAGCAGCCAAGGTTACAGAGGATACTTTATTTCAGCCTTGCTAGCTAATTATATGCTGCAAACGCAGCTAACACCCATGGTCTAACATTGCTTTAATGAAATCTCCCCAATGGGGACTCAGAGGGGAAAAAAAAGAAATAAAAAGGGACAGATATACACTATGTGTCCTGATGAAGTCGTTAATTTTACACTGACAACAGCAAAGCCCTGAGGTGTCCGAGTGCTCTTTGTTGACTACCAACAGAGACTTTATCCATAGTGTTAAAATTGTGGCCTTGTAACATCCAAGGTCCCTTGGTCTTCCTACATAGAAATGTCCTTGAGGGAAGCATTTGCTTTCCCATTCTTTTGGCAGGTCAGAGGCTGAGGCCTCAAAAATTGCCGAGATGCACGTCATCAAGCCCAGTGAGGTCAAAGGATTCATTGTGTGAGAAAGCTCTGGTTAGAGGAGGATTTGAAAAATTCAACCCTAACTCACTGTGAACTGTGCTGGCCCAGGGTAGCCATGTCCCTGGGTTGTGAGAGAACCACTTGTTTCAAGTGCAGTTGGAAAAATTTGGAGATGTATTAGTTTTTAAACCTGATGGCTGATGGGCATAGTCAGATGAAATTTGTGTTGAAGGGTCTAGAACGTAATTTGACCTGCCCTTTTCTCTCTCTCAAAAAAAAGACAACCTGCATCCTGTGTTACCTACAAGAAGGAACTGATGGTGGTGCCCCTTTTCTACTCGTGACTATCTTCAATCATGACCATCTTCATTCATTCATGACCATCTAGATTTGTCTCCATCCTCTGGCAGCTCCTGTCCTTCAGGTGAGCAGGATCTGACACTCCCTTGGATCTTTAACATGAAACACCAGGGAAATGAAAGCAGACGAGACTCTGGTTTCCTACATGTTCATCTCAGAGGAATTTGATAAGCAATGGCATATCTTGCACTTACTTCTGAACTAAGCCCAGTAAATTTTAATTGGCCTAAGCAGGTTTTGAGAGAAAATACAAACTTTTAATTTCCAAAAGAAATAGGTCTTATGTTCCAACAGTTAATCACTTCTCTGTTACTTCTGTCTCTACCTTCAGGTCAACACACCCTTTCCTATTGGATCAGCAGGCTTGTCTTGTGCAATCAAATGTCTTTCCCAAATACAATTTCCAAGGATATGTCCTTAAAGAAAAAAAAGCAGCCAAGAGCATATGGAGATACTGGATGGACAATATAACACCTTTGGCTCCTTTTGTTCATCGTTAAGTGTCTACTCCCTGGGGTTGACCAGAGTGGATTTCACCTTGAGTCTCACACCTTTGGTGTCCCAGCAAAATGCCATTGCTGTTCCAGCATCAGCCTCCAAGGGACCTTCCCTAACTGCTGTACCTCTGTTCAAGTCATTAGCTGGAAACTTGGACTCAAGCCTACAATCGTGTGACCCTCCCTGTCATTCATTACTAGCCTCTGAGTGAGTGATTTAATAATCCTGTACTAAAAACACGGAAAGAAGAACGTGACTGTGAGAACATTGTGGGAACGGCAGGAGCTCAGGAAGTACCGTATTCCTACAGAGAGGAACCTGCACTCGTGGAAAACTGAGCACAACAAAGAGTGGCCCAGCTCCAGAGAGGTGTTGAAAAAGCAGCAGAAAAATCCTCTTTTTATCCTCGTTTTAGCAGTGCTGGTTAAAACAAATTCTTTTCTTTAGGAACAGGGGTCTTATAATCACAGAGCCTCTTCATGCCTTTAAACAAAGCTCCTTTGACATATGTCTGCTGGCAGTGAGCACTTTCCTTCCATATGGATGGCTCTTATTTCCCATCCTTTTCCTCAGCCTCACTTGTACCATCACATCATGCACAATATTTAACCCAACCAACTTCCTTTTGATACATCTATTTCCCATTTTTAGAAAACATTTCCCATTTATTCTGAGGGGCCAGAGTTCCTTGGATTGTTTTTATTTACAACCTAGGGAAGGGGAAAGGGAGGACACAGGGGAAGAGTTCCTCCAGATCAGCAATGTTGGCACAACTCTCCCCACACAGCATGTGGTAAAACACTACGGTCATGGAAGTGTTGGGCTGATTTAGCCTGAATGGTTGTGGGATGGGAAAAGTCCCAATTTACTTGGCTCAGCATAATCTTTTGGGCCAGTGCCCTGCATGATTATTATTGCAATATCCTTCTAGATCAAGCCCAGATATCAACAGGAACCCATCTTCCTGTTTATCATGTGGTTAAACAAGGCCAGGGAGCAATATGAAAGTATCTAAGACATTTTAAAGCATTTAAGGAATTTAATGAATGTCAACGGTAGTGGTGAAAGGTTTCTTTGCTTGTGATACAGCATAGCTGTCCAAGGACACTGCTATAGGAACATATATCATCTTATGAGTCTGGTCTCTCCAGGCTCCATTATTGACTCCTTGTGTCATCCTGAAAAAGTCATGTGCCAGCTGCTTTTTGGTTTGACTTCCCCAGCTACAAAGAATAGGTTGCTCATGTGTTCACCTTCAGTTATAACCAAGCAAAACCAGGACTTGGAAATTTCGATTCTTAAGACCACGAAATTGAAGGGCTGCTCCATCCAACAGTCTTGGTCCATTTGAAAGAGGTTTTGTTCTGTTTAGTCTGCAAATTTTTTTCATGTGTTCAGATTTCTGATTTCAATACCTGTCTTAAGAAGCAGAAAGTGCCTTGTTCTGGCAGTTAGTTCATGAGCATCTCTGATCTCAGGTCTTGGAAAGAAAAGCAGATTCAGATTAAAAAGTTCTTTATCAGGTGGATCTCATTGTGAAATCTAGCTGCTGGCCCTCAAGGATCTCACCTAAGGAATGAGTTATCAGAGTTCAATTTACAAAAAAAATGGATTTTTTTTTTTTTTGAGGGGTGGAGTCACTCTGATGGTCACTTTGCTGCTCCTGGGTCCTTTTCTGTGGCTTCAGAGCTCCACAATAGGGATGAACTGGTTTCCAAGTAAAAAATTCAGCATGTTGCATGAACTTGCAGTAAACAATTCTCTGTGCTGGGAAAGCCATCAGGTTGTACTAACAGTGGAAATATTCATTTGCAAATGGGCTCCCAGGGAAAGCGGAGCATTTGAGGAGCTCTTTCTCACTTCCTCTGTTTTTAAATTAGGGTTGTGAGCTGGCACTCAACTCTTGCTGTGAAAATATAACACACAAAAAGAAATACCAGGACTCAGCTGAGAGCTGCTCCCACTCATGACCACATGCTGGAATATATATGTCAGCCCTCTAAATAAATCCCAGGGGTCAAAAAAAATAAGAAAAAAAAAAAAAAAAGTTGTAATGTTCTTGGAAGACATTGTATTTGCCAGGTCAGAATCTGTCTCCAGTGAAGAGGGGAGGAGGAAAGGTATAGTGGACTAATGGAGAGCAAAAAGTTGTGCACAGAAGCAGAAAAAGGCACCACAAGCTTCTGCAAAAGAAGGAGGCAGCAGTTCCCATCAGGTCACCAATCTGTTGTGCTGCTTTGTCTCACCAGAAAGAGCTTCCTGGTGGGATGTCTTCTTGTGAAGACTTTCTCCTCATAGCTAAGAGCTTCTGGCTTTGCTCTCCATTTTACTGTGACCTCCCCACAGATCATGCAGACGTAGACCTACAGAGGGGCTGAGGAGGCCCTAGTCCACATGTAACCCCACTACCTTCATTCCCTTGACTAAAGTGTGGCTCCAAAGTCACTTTTCTTAGAGCCAAAACTGTCTTTCACCCTGCTCCAGGTTGTTATTCCCTCCCATGGGCTGCCCCACCTTCTCCTACAACTTTAAAAAATCAAAACCTTTTCTTTTTTTTTTTTTTGCAAGGTTACTTTTAACTTGGATTCACAGGTTTAGCATAAGGCCCCCAGCCTGCTGCATGGGAATGACTCAAAGTGGGACACTGGGGTGGGGAAGAGGTGGAGAAAGAGCAGGTACCTATCTGCTTTGACAACAAAAATATGTCTGTTTTTTTTACCATCAGCTGAGGGTATGTGGTTACTGCTGAAAGAAGTCCTGCTCCCCTTGTGGAAGAGGCTGGTGAGGAACAAGGGAGGTGAAGAATATGGGAGAGGGAAGGGAAGCAACCCCGTTTCAACAGTAATAAATTGCAGCATTGTCTTACTGAATGAGGTCAACCATAGCCCAAAGGTCTTTGCAAAGCTGGCTTTGGGAAGAGATGAAGTCCTGATTAGTCATGACCAGTGGTAACGCACTTTGCAGCCTGTCCTGAAACACCACCCCAAAGGTGGATTTACCCACTTTGTTTCCCCCCAGGAACCATCAGGCTGCAGAGCAAAGGGAGCCCTAAGAGCCTGTGCTGGGAGATTCCCTTGATTTTGTTAGGGATGCATCATTTATCTCCTTCAGCTTTTTAATTTTACGCTTCTCTTGCTGATATTGAGAGGGACCTAGAATGGAGGCATCTTTGACATTTTGCATGCATTTACTTAAATTCAGTTTTCCCGTTTCATTTGATTAATTCTGCTTGTGTTTGCTTTATTCAGTTGGTGATGGAGTGTAGGATCATGTATATCTGAAAGACTGTAATTGCATTGCCTGTCTTCTGATAGTGCAATTAATCAGGCATATTAATCATCGCTGCTTTCCAATTATTGCCTCCCATGTAGATGTATAGCCCTGAAAATTCAAGCATAGACCTAAATCTTTACACATTTATTCCTATCAATAACAACTATAGATGTAGTGACTTCCTCCATAACCTCTGGGCACCTTTTGTAATAAGTTATTTATCCTAGCTTGATTTGATTTGAAGACCTTGGTCATTTACATGGTTTAATTGATGGAAGTTATTTCCCTGAAGCTTGAAGTCTTATATTTGATTTGTTTCCTGAGAATAACAATCTATGTGTAGGTGCTCTAGATAGACAGTGTTTTGTGATATTTCTGTTACTGCTTTACTTCCTAATAGTCTACAAAAAGGTGGTTAAAAGTCATTAAGTTGCTTATTAAGAGGAGTCTTGAGTAAAATATGACTTGACTAATGTATGACCTACAAGGATGGCAATGCATGGGTGGAATATAAACCTGTCAAAAAGCACTTTGGCTTTTAGTTATGTTCTTTGGCAGGAAATAAATGCCATTCCTCTATGAGCTCTATTATCTTAAGCATGCCCATGCCTCATCTAAAAGGAATTGTTAAGATTTATTGCCCAGCATTTGGCCATTGTGATACCTGAAGGAGTCTCCTATTGCTGCTGCGGCTGTGTTAGGTGGGAAAAGGAGTTCTTGAGATGAGCAATGTCTATGGAGTAAGGAACTTGCTGGGAATTCAGCATTGTGAAGATTAATTTTTTTTCCAAATACTATTTAGTGAGAGAAATTTTGGTGTCTTTGACACCTTGAGGACGTCCAAAGTGTTGTCTCAAAGCATGAGAGCTCATAACCCTTCTACAACAGATGCAGAATCCACTCTTGCAATGGTGGTGGGTCTTTTACAGTCCTGAAATGCACAACTGGGGACCACCTTTGTGAGCTGTTGTATAAAGGCAATATTTTTTTCTCTGGCTTAAGTATTAAAAGGTCAGGACTGGACTTACTGCATGCTGGACTTGACCGCTGAAGGACCACGGTGTGCTTTGGACAGGAGAGTTTTCAACCCAGGGAATTTCCAAAGCACTGAGAAAATGACTCCTGGTAGATGCAAGTGGAAACAATTATAAATAGCTCATTGCACTAATTATGCAAATGGTTGTGTTTACACTGATAGGGACTCAAGGGGACCACTCAGCTTAGTCTGGATGCACACGTGTGTAACTAGAAAGTGAAGCTTAGTCCATCACCTGCCTTGGTTCAGGACCTTTACAGACCTCCTGTATCCCACGGCTGATCACAGATCACGTACTAAAAGCTCGCCCTCAAGGACAGAAACTTGGTTTGAAGCTTTTACAGAAGAGCATGGGCATAGAAAGCCCTATGTTACAGCTGTCACTGGGGTACAGAAGCTTTTTCCCTCCTTGCTATCCATTTTATTACCAACAGTTCTCATTTCCCTAATTTAATTAGCTAGCAAAAGACCATTTACATTCATTAAATAAATCAGCATTCTGGTTCATTGTGAAGCTAATGATCCTGTCTCTAATTCACGAGGTTACAAGCAACTTGATAAACAAAAGTAGCTGCTGCCAGCAAGCACCTGCCCTGGTGAAACCAAGCTTTGCCAGCTCCATCCATTCAACGCTGGCCATATGGAGAGCCCAGTGCCCCCTGCCCTGTCCCTTTCATACCTGGATGCTGCAAGGTTCAATGGAAGATGTGTGTGGTCCTTGTTGTCTCCTTCTTCCAAGGGCACAGAGAGTTTTTCCTCTGTGTAGTACATGCCAATGTATTCACAGAGAGTAAGTGTTGTACCGGGGGCTTCCTTGAAAAGCTACTATTTAACTCAAAATTAAGTATTTGGGGTTTTTTGCAGCTTTGGATGCCGTTGATAGGATCTTGGGTACTGTGAAGGCGGGAGATCTCAGACAGTTTCCAGGCATTGAGAAATATCCACAGTTCAGAGTCAACCATGCAAGTTGCTGAAATTAATAGGAGGTGGACAACTAAACAACTTCATGGTGCAGTATCCAAGGTGGAGGTCCAGGGGTGAAAAGCATAGATCTATGTCTTACTAAGATGTAGGGCTTGTTTTGAAACTCAACCCATCCTGATCCTTATAAAACATTTGCACAAAATTTAATTTGATGTGTTTTCTATTTTTTCTTGAGATTCAGCACAATCTGTGAGTTATGCTAGTCTTTACACTAAGTGTTTTCCTCTGACAGAGGAGGACAGTGGCTTTCAGCTGCCCCTGCTGTGTGGTGTAGAGCATGTGGTGGGCTTTGGGTCTTCAGCAAGAGGGCTGTGAGGGGACTGTGATTCCGGTGTTGAACTTAACTGAAAGTGATATGGAACTTAGAGGTCTCTCTGGGGACTCTTTTAAGGAGATGGGTCTCATTTTCTCACAACCATGGTAATGCAAGTGGTTCCTAATGAGAAACTAGGAAGATGACCAGTGTCTCATCTCTTTTACACCAGTAATGTTAGTGTCACTGGAGTAACTCCAAGTTTAGACCAGAATAATCCAAGCTAACAGAGAATTCTGCTTCCATCCCCTCGAGGGTAGGCATCCAGAGATGGATGAGCCTAAATGAATCACTTCCTGCTCATTTATTTTCAGGCACTGGGGAGTTATGCTTTGAAGTCTGAAATCCCAGCTTCTTCTGTCTGAGACGAACTCCCTCTGGGAGTACCAAGATGTCAGGATGGAATTTGGCTTTCCTGTCACTGCTGGGATGTTCTGCTGACAGCTCCATAGACCTTGACTGCATTGACCTGCTACAGCCTTGTTATTCATGTCTTTAAATTCCAGCAAGGGGAGGTATCACTTTGCAGACCAGTCCAGGGCTTTCAAACTCACACATTTCTCAGCAGTCTCTTCTGATGGACTTGTGTCCAACACTTTTAAAATAATCGAGCCAGCTGGGTCCAAATTCATCTTACCTGTCATGGATTTCTAACTGAGGTGTCTGAGCTAGGACCCTTTCCTGACTGACAAACTGCTTCAGCCTTCAAGGAGGGATTGAATCTAGTTAAAATTCAGGACTATAACCTTGGACATTTCCTGTAGTTTGGTCACTCTCTAGTGACAAATAACTTCTTAATTAATTCCAAATTATGAACTACACAACAGAAAGCTGTCAAAAACATAAGTTTAACTATGGCATTTTTGCAAACCGTGAAAATCTGTTATTTTTTTCGTATTTCTAAACCAATATCCCTGTTGTTTCCTGAAAGTCTGCCTTTTTTTGGTCCATTGTTAAAAACAAAGCCTATCTACATACGTGCACCGAATAATTGGAAAGGAGAATTAGACTGAAAGGTAATGTAAGAGCTTCCTAAGCACTCACAGGAAATTAAGATCTGTGGAAATGTAAAACACCGGAACAGAAGATATCTTTCTTTGGAAGTCACTAGCTGAAATGTCCAAGGCTGTTTTTTCAGTGGGTTGAAAGAGAAAGATACTTGTGCAGGTTGATTCAAACTTCCCTAATGTAGGTGTCCAAAGTGGATTGGATGAATAACCCTCTGGAAATCTCTTTCCACCCTTGCCTATAGAGAGAATCCTTAGACTAAATACTGATCTTTTTTAATTGTATAAACTTAACATGATAGGAATCATACCCTGGCATCTATTCAAATAACCAACAGAGTTTGCAGAAAACAAGGAGAAATCTCCAGGTGCATTAGCCAAACAACTGACTCTGAGTCCTTTGGGTGCAGAAGGACAAAATCTTCCCCAGGAACCTTTCTGCTGTCTACTTCAAGACCTTAATTTGTATGCTCAGGTCATGGAGCACAGTCATCTAAGGTATAGTCATGGGGAGAAAAAGAGAGAGACCTCTTCAGAGGGAAATTCAAAGCAGGAACATGAGCTGGCTTGACAATAGTTGTACTGAATAGGGCTGTCATAATAGGCATTAATCTTAGATTGTTAGGATGGGAGCAGTGTCTTCCTTCATGTCCACCCACCACTTCGAACATCAGGGTTGCTGCCAAAGCCAGCTAGATATCCTGAGCAGGCAACAGCATTCCCCAAGCAAAAGTGTGATCACCTTTTCATAAATAAAATGAAATAATAAAACCCCAGTGTTAGTACTTTTTTTTGTAGTTTCAGCTTTAAAATCAATTTGGGTTGAAAACAGAAGGCAAAGGAAAATTATGGTACCAAAACAAACTAAAAACAATGAAGGCACTTTTGAGTTACGAGATGTTAAAATATGAACCCTGAAATGAAATTTGGTATGTTTTTGACCAGTATGCCTTTGTTTTCTCTCCCTATGATATTGCATCACATCAAAGCATACTCATACTCCTTGGGGTTTAATAGGAACAATGTGTTTCTTTTTTCTGAAGTGGTAGGCAAAGACATTAGATTATTCTTACTTATTTGGATAAACGCTTGTGTTTTGTGAAGGACCTCCCAGTAAGTGAGTGGATACTGCTGTTGCTTAGCATATCGAACTAGACTTGGAAGCAAAATGGATTGGGTTTGCAATAGGGGTGGTGTTGTAGCTGAGGCAAAGTCTCAAAACCAAATCACAGCTGTTGATAAGGTGTGTTAAAGGCCAGAGAAGGTTTCTCTCCTCCTAACAAGGGCATAAACTCCATACTGGCACCCTTAGCTATGCCTAAATATATAAGATAGTATGGGGCCCACTAGACAACCAGCTTGTCTGGGTGGCCTTCTGGTAAAGTAGAAGGACATCATGTATTTTCCCTTCTGTATTTGTGTGTATCAATTAGAAAGGTGTTAACTGCAAAACACACTCTCATGGTAAGGTCATAAGAAGGCACAGACACGGTTCCTTCAATAGATGCACAGCAGTTTTTCCCTTGCCATGCTAAGTCTCCCTCCCCTTTGAGTCCCTTACAACTTCAGGGCTTGAGCTTGAAGTTAAAGACAATTTATTGTATCAGAAATAGTGTGGCCAGCAGGACTAGAGCAGTGATTGTCCCCCTGTATTCAGCACTGGTGAGGCCGCACCTCAAGTACAGGAGGTGCTGGAGCGTGTCCAAAGAAGAGCAACAAAGCTGGTGAAAGATCTGGAGCACAAGTGTGATGAGGAGCAGATGAGGGAACTGGGGTTGTTGAGCCTGGAGAAAAGGAGGCTGAGGGGAGACCTTCTGGATCTCTCTAACTCCCTGAAAGGAGGGTGTAGAGAGGTGGAGGTTGATCTCTTCCATGTAACAAGCAACAGAACAAGAGGAAATGGCCTCAAGTTGCACCAGGGGAGGTTTAGATTGAATATCAGGAAAAATTTCTTCACTGAAAGGGTTGTTAAGCATTGGAACAGGCTGCCCAGGGAAGTAGTGGAGTCTCCAGCCCTGGAGGTATTTAAAAGACATGTAGATGTGGTGCTTAAGGACATGGTTTAGTGGTGGACCTGGCATTGGTGGGTTTATGGTTGGACTTGATGTTTTTAAAGGTCTTTTCCAATCAAAACATTTCTATGATTCTATGACCAACACCTCCTTTCCCCCTGACATTTCATTACTAGGGTCAGAAATGGGACTTTGAGGACTTCCTAAGATGTGACTGTAAGATTTTCATCACTCAGCAGGCCACCCTCAACTCACACTCAATGTAGAGACGTGTCCACAAGTGTTGTTCACCCATCTCACACGGCTCCTTTCAAATCCATCCCGGCACAAAACATGCCCACGTACATTCAGCTCCAATCCTTGTTTCCAAAGTTAATTACCTTTCTCCCCTTAAAGAGAATTCCTGCACTGTTGACATTCATCATCTGTGTGTCAATCTTGCTGCACGAAGATGTATTGCACTGTGTACTTCGTGCAGAGCCGGGAGTGTCCCAGTGGCTTTTTCTGAAAGTCATTTTGAGTAATCATCCCTGGAGGGTCCCTTAAGCACATTCAGCTCTACATCAAGCAGCATCACCTCGGCCTTATTAGCATTCTACAAAGCCGTCCTCCCTTCCCCCTCCTGCCCTTTCTGCTCTTCACTGAAAGACAGACAGAAAGAAAGTCCTCAAATAGCTCCACCACTACCTCGTTCATCTTAGCACCCAAATCAGAAGTGCCCATGTGCTTGCTGCACGCTGTTATTTATCACTCTGTCCCATCCCCTGCTCCGCTGGTGCCCTTCAGAGAAGCTCATGATAGTAACAGGAGAGCTTTCTCCCTAGCAGCTCCTGCCTTCTATTTGCCTCACACACAGAATTACTGACACAGAATGGTTGGGGTTGGAAGGGACCTCAGGAGATCATCTAGTCCAACACCCCTGCCAAAACAGGCTACAGCAGGTTGCACAGGAAGGCGTCCAGGTGGGTTTTGAACAACTCCTGAGAAGGAGACTCCACAACCTCTCTAGGCAGCTTATTCCAGTGCTCCAACACCCTCACAGAAAATAAGTTTTTCCTTAAGTTTGGAAGGGAACTTAAGTGTGGAACTTTTGGTATTCCAGTTTTTGCCCACCTTCCCAAATTGTTTGAATAGCCAAGACTATTTCTATGCTGACTTCAGGAGCTTGGAAACATTTCCAGAGGCTTCCATAGTGCTCACCCTGTTCTTTTTTCCATATGCATTATTGTAAAATCCTCCTTAGATCCAGGGCTTGGAAATGCACAGATGTGGTTTAAAGGTGTACAGGTCTCAAGCTGAGTCTTTCCAAACTTTCTTCTTGTGTAGATCTCAAAGCACTTTGGTCCTTCCTCCTCTCCTGCTGGGTCCCTAAGGTGGGGAAGAGCTCTGCATCGATACTGCAGATGCTCCAGGCATGGCTGTCTGCTGGGCAGGATGCAGTACTTGTGATTTAATATCTTTTTCTCATGGAACAACTGCATGAAAAGCCACTAATTGAATCTTTAGCTTCAAGGTACATTGTTTTTGATGGCTTTTCTGCTCTTCCACCCTCTGCTGCCTCTCATTCCTGCCGTCAGGCTGCTGCATGCCATCCCTTTTCCCCTGCCAGCACAGCTGCTCTGCTGAGAGCTGGTTTGGGGAATGGATCCAGCTTAAAACATAGCCAAAACAGATTTTTTTTGGGGGTAATCAGTTGCTTCCCTGATTCTTTTTTATCCTACCCTGCTCAGCCACAGCTTTGTGACACTACACAATGAAACGGCAGGAACAAACACTTGGGAAAGGGGTAAGGGACAAGGACTGGGAGGGGATTGTTTAAGCTGATGTTGCTGCAAAAGAAAATGTATCATAGAATCATAGAATCATAGAATGGTTTGGATTGGAAGGGACCTTGAAGATCATCCAGTTCCAACTCCCCTGCCATCAGCAGGGACACCTTCCACTAGACCACGTTGCTCAAAGCCTCATCCAACCTGGCCTTCAACACTTCCAGGGAGGGGGCATCCACAGCTTCCTTGGGCAACCTGTTCCAGTGTCTGACCACCCTCACAGTGAAGAACTTCTTCCTAATATCTCATCTAAACCTCCCCTCTTTCAGCTTAAACCCATTTCCCCTTGTTCTGTCATTAACTGCCCTTATGAAAAGTCCTTCCCCAGCTTTCTTGTAGGCCCCCTTCAGGTATTGGAAAGCCGCTATCATGAAAGCGCAGCTTGAGGTGCAAGGCCTCCAAGTGAAATAACAGAGGGCCTGTGTCACGTTCCTTTAAATCCCTCAAGGAATTTGACTTACTGGACAGAGATCCTTTCTGCAAGAAAAAAAAAATCAACTCCAAACAAACAGCCCTTTATAAATCAGGAAATGTTTATTATCTCCTTCACCCTTGGCTCCTTTCTTTGCCTCTTCCTTTCACAGCTAGAGTCATGAGGAGATGTAGAATAATGCAATAAACAAATAAATGCCCTGGAGCTCAATTTTAGTTGCAAATATTCTAGATCTGCATGGATTTGCGGAGACACCGTAAATTGTGCAGCAGAAGGAAAGCCTGGCAGCATTTATAGCTCCAGACCCCTGCTGAGATCTGTTCAAATGCATCTTGAAAGAAAAGGGAAATCATGGGAAAGGATGAAAACATCAAGTCTTTTCCTCCCTCTGGCCCCTCGTTTTTCAGTTCAGCACATCCCAATGACATTCTCTCAGGTGTTAGGATGGGTGCTTTGAAAATCTGCCAGGATGACATTGTTTGTTCTTGGTGGTAGAGCCTCCAACTCCACCACCTGAAAGAACCCCCTATCACCTAGAAAGATGGGTCTTGCACCCCACAGCATGTGGAGAAGAACAGCACAGAGGTGCTTTTTGTAAGTGGGAGTCTGCTGTTCATGTTAGTCTCTGAAGCATATAAAAAATTTAGCACTGAGACTTTTTGGAAAACATCCTCACTTCACCTTCACTGGCATGGTCCTCCCTGGGCTATTTCTTCTGCCACTAAAAGAAACTTGAATTCTTGAGGCATGTGGGTTGGGACCTCAGATGTGTTTGACTCTTTCTGGAGGTATTTAAAAAATGTGTAGACTTAGCACTTAGAGACACGGTCTAGTGGTGGACTTGGTAGTGTTAATGGCTGGACTCTGTGATCTCAAGGGTCTTTTCCAACCTAAATGATGGTCTTTTCCAAGTCCTGAACCAGCTCCTGTCTCCTGTTGTGTGCTGAAATGAGGAACTTCTGGGGATGTTAGACCATCCAGTTGATGTGGCTATAGTGCTACTGAACCAGGTAGCCTCATGCTAGTTCTGGTGACAACCATAGCTGCACCTTCAGACTATTGCACACACTCTTTGCCTTCAGGCAGGAGATGGGACCCAGGAGAGCTTTCAAAAAAGCTTGAAGTGAAACAGCAACCAAGGAATAGTTGCAAGATCTCATAAAATCTGTCCAAGTGTAGCACAAAGAAAGTAGTCAAAAGTCAAAATATATTCTTCCTAAATACAAAAAGAAGGGCCAACATGATGGGAATGTATCCAAGCAGCAAACAAGGAGACAAGGCTCCTGTCACCCTTGAAGCTGGCAGCCATGTTGTTAGAATGAGGAACCACTGAAAAGCCAAACCCTTTTCCATCCCTGCTCACTTGTGTGAGGTTGCAGTAACACAAATGTGGCAAGCAAATGTCTGCAATTTCATCTTCTGGTTTCAGGGCTGGCTTAAGCCAGCACCAGTCTAAATGTGTTGCCCTGTGGTTTACTGAACCAGCCTGATCTTGTTCTCTGTGGTTAATACTAGCTGCTAAGACTTTTTGCCTTTAATTCTTCTTTTGATATCTTTTTTTTCTCCTAGCTTAGCTTCTGAAACCTGTAACTTGGATATCTCTAAAGCATCCAAAGAATTAAAAAAGCAATATTTAAGTACACTAATTTTAATGCTCCTCTTTGGACTTCTTAATACCTGTAGGGGTACAAGGAGAATTTCTATTCTGTGTTTATGCAGTATCTTAGCCAGAGAGGTCTTAGTTCATGGATGGGATACCTATGTGTTGGTAAAGATTTCCAGGGCTGCATCAAGAGAAGTGTGGCCAGCAGGTCAAGAGAGGAGATTCTCCACCTCTACTCTGCTCTCGTAAGGCCCCACCTGGAGTACTGCATCCAGTTCTGGAGCCCCCATCACAAGAGAGACCTGGAGCAGCTAGAACGAGTCCAGAAGAGGCCATGAGAATGATCCGAGGGCTGGAGCACCTCTGCTGTGCGGACAGGCTGAGAGAGTTGGGGCTGATCAGCCTGGAGAAGAGAAGGCTCCGGGGAGATCTTATAGCGGCCTCCCAGTACCTGAAGGGAACATACAAGAAAACTGGGGAGGGACTTTTTATAAAGGCAGTTAATGACAAAACAAGG
>NW_010291928.1:22257-22703 GCF_000700745.2 Antrostomus carolinensis
GTAACTTGATGATCTTTAAGGTCCCTTCAAACCAAACCCATTCTATGATTCTATGATAAAGAGATCCACAACTTGCCAGTCTCTTTCTTTTTATCTCTCTTTAATCAGCGTAGTTCAGCCACAGACCTATGATAGAGTGGGCTGAGCTCACTCAACTGCCCTTACTTGGGTGAAGGAGTCCCTAAACCAAGGTATGGGCCCACTGCAACAAATTGCCTTGCAAGACTTTCTTTAAGTAGAAGCAAATGTGTGCCACTGCTCTGCTGGGAAAATTTGCAAATCCTTCACCTCTAAGTCTCCCCACCATGACTTTCAGGGGAACAGATCCAAAAAAGTAGTGTTGGTGCAACACAGCATGCCCAGGACTAGATCATGCTGTCAGCATGGCATCAAAATCTTTCTCCGTGGCATCTTCTGAGCATCTGCTGCACTGAGCACAAAAAAAA